>NW_015971676.1:106233-106570 GCF_000836435.1 Fonsecaea multimorphosa CBS 102226
ACAGCCCATCCCCTACAGCCCATCCCCTACAGCCCATCCCCTAACAGCCCATTTCCTCTAGCCCATCCTCTACAGCCCATCCGCGACAGCCCATGCCAGACTGCCCCTCCTGTAGCCTGGAATCCAGGGTCCCCCCTATTTCGACTTTCTCCAGGAGACTCACCATACGACACTCCTGATCTGGGCCTCCTGCTTCTCAACTCCACTATGTCTCTCTCTTTGCTGGTTTGTTCCCTGTAGCAGGAGTTAAGCCACAGTGTGGCAGCAATGGCCGCCACAAGTTGGGCATCAACAAGTTGGGCATCAACAAGTTGGGCATCAACAAGTTGGGCATCAA
>NW_015971676.1:106779-119526 GCF_000836435.1 Fonsecaea multimorphosa CBS 102226
AAGTTGGGCATCAACAAGTTGGGCATCAACAAGTTGGGCATCAACAAGTTGGGCATCAACATTGGGCATCAACAAGTTGGGCATCAAGGTTGGGCATCAAGGTTGTGCATCAAGGTTGGGCATCAACAGCTGGGCGTCAAGATCGTCAAGATCGATCGTCAAGATCGGGCGTCAAAGTTGGGCATCAACCGTTAGGCACTTGTCGGCGAAGCCACACATTCGGCTTCAACGCCCCGTGCCACATATTAGGCGCCAAGTTTAGACGCTGCAGCTTGGGCAGGATGGCGTCTAGAAGTGAACCAGAAGTCGACACCGTCTGATTGGAACCACCTTCTCGGTTGGAACACGAGGCATCGCCACTATGCTTGAACGAAAGCATATACGAGGCGGGTCAACGGCAGATCCCCCGGCCTGACAGGTCGATCAGCCGCGACCCTGAGAGCCCATCAGTGAACACGCGGCGCGCCAGAGTGACCCAGGGAGCCCATGGGTTGCAAAAGACGTAGACTTACCCCGAGGGCCCGGGGTGGTCCATCGTATCAGGGTGAGGCGGGAGAAATTGCCGATGCGTGAAGGGCGTCTTCCCCCCGGACGGGCTAACGGAACGAATTGACACGATCCCAACTCACATGCCGCTACCTCTCGGGGAAGTGGCCCAGGTGCATCCGTCAAGCGTACCGAGTGCTCGGTACCGAGTACGAGGTATAAGTGGACCCGAGCCGTCGCTGTCTGTTCCCAGCATGACCCGAGAACCAGCCGCAATATCTCATACGTGCCGAGCACACCTCCTCGTCTTCTACGGCTGAGAATCACCAAAAGGACAGATCTCTTCGAACGCCATGTGGACAACTCATCATCGTGAACACATTCGTTGCTCAGGTGTGTCCATCCATGTTCGTCATCAGCCTTGTGGCCCTCGCCGTCAGCTTCATTCCCATTCCCTCCCTGTGCCTTCAACACCTGTTTGCTCCTGGTCTTCTTCACAATATTGTTAAGCATCTCTTTGCTGAGCATCACTAAGATGCTGAGGACCTGCGGATCCACGGAGTCGCCAGTCGAGGTGGTCGTGGTCCCAGCGGCTGCTGCTTTATTGATGGTGTTGGCAGCTGCGTTGGTAGTTGCCATGTATGAGTCTGCGGGAACGGTGCCTGATGTGGGATTTTCTAGTGCTGGCTGCGTCGCAAGAATCATGATCACCTGGCTGTTGTCATCATCATCGAAGTTGCTGTCAAGGTAGTCAGTCCGTTGGGATGCCCGGTCTCTCCTTTGTTGCGTCTGCAGGCTGGCTGTCTTCGCGAATGAGGTAGATCGCACGGGTCTGCTCTACCTCTCCAGCGTTCTTCTTGCCAACGACAGCTGCTCAACCCCAGACCCTCGAGCATTCTTTTGCTGCTATGCGTCCAGCTTCCCTTTTCTTCAACTTTGCCTTCCTGGTCCCGCTATTCCTGCTCGGGAAGTATATGGCCAGTTTTCGCACGCCGCCGCCACTTCTCTTCGATCTCTGGCCGCTATCCACCAGACAGAAGGACGGACAAAACCGACCCCAGCGACCTTATCGCCCATGGGACGCTCAATAACTTCAGGCATTGCTTTGTCAACCAGAAAGGACCGATCGACCTCGACGTCGGGCTGGTGTTGTAGTATCGTCCTCGATTGTCGATCGACAGGAGGAAGAAATTTTCTGGCTCTGGGAACTCCTCCAGCACTTCTGTCTTGGCTGACACCCATATCATGCCACCACCGATGGCTAGTCACAAGATTCGCTCATACCGATTCCAGACCACCTCAACATCCTGTAGCGAACCTCCCGTTCCACGAAGTCGTACTTGGAGCCTTAGAACCAATTTTTGGGGAGCGGAGGTGGATCGCGAAGAAGCGCGCTTCCTTTCTCTCGATTTTCCAGTTGCGTCTGCTCAGCTTCTCCTCCGTTGTGGCTACTTTCTTGTACCTCTGTCACCGGCTGGGGTTCCACCAGCGATCGCACTGTGTCACGATCAAGCACGTGACCAGGCACGTGACCACGCTAGCCACGGCCTGCGCCCCCGCAGTTATGTCATTGTTGTCATCACACAACAAACCTTCCAGATAGTCCTTCGTACTACAATTCATCAATTCAAGCGCACTGCGTGATACACTGCGACTCAATTGAGAGCTTGCTTGTTTGGGTGATATGCTGGGCTGCTAGGACGATCCCCTCAGCCGTTTCGGCAACGTCTCCAGGGCCCGAGACTGTCTGTTGGGCCGTTGGCATGGCTTTGGCGTCTGACGACTTCTTCAGTGCTGCGGTGTGCTCCGTGCTTATTGCCATGTCAAATTCTCTTGCAAGGAAATCTTCGCGAAAAATTACATCTTCCGGTGTGTATTTCTTCCTCGGTTGCTTCTCTTTCTTGTTGGGGAGTGAGCGCACTCCGGGGAACGCCTGCCGGAACGGCTTCCACCACTCCATGACTCCTCGCGCCTCAATACCGCAAAGAGCATACTCTGGAATGATGCCAGATGCTGCACGTGGAATACCCATTCGAATTGTTTCCATTGTTCCGATCGTGTCTTGAGGGCGCGCATGAAGACAAGAAGCACGTGGATGAGCTCCCACAACCTCACGTCGGTTGTATCTGCCCGCTTCAAAATTTTGCGAACATTGGCCCAGAGGAGCCGTGGTCCTGGTTGATCTCTGTCGTAGATGTCCCGCCTGTTGGCATTGCTAGCGCGAAGCTCGATGCGTCGCGCGGACGTCGCCCAGTCGGGCCCATGTCGCCTTATGCAGGCTCCTCTGGTCGGACGGAGAGATCTCTTCGGCCAGGGAGGTGAAGACCATGACCTGACAAAGAAATATGCCGAGCTCGGCACTGCAGCAAATTCATTAGTCGGGCGGGAGTGACCTGGCGCTTGACAGATGGTGGTCGTGCACATACCTGGGATAAACAATGAAGGTGAAGATTGAGGCTTGACTCATGACCATCCCAGCCCTCGAGACTGTCCTTCGCGTTGTTAGACATCTTCAGTTCTTCAGCAAGTGCAGCAGGTGGTGTTCCATGCCAAGTGTTGTGTCGCTATTTTTCTGGACCTCCGTATCACGGCGCAACCTGTAGGCTGTTCACAGCTGTCTCGGTTGCAATTATGATATGAATGCCAGTACGAGGATCTATCTGGAAGAGGTCGTCGGCGACCAGCGACAGTGATATCTACTGTGCGCGATAGTTTAGCGAGGCTGAGTGGCAGCTTCGCAAACCCCACAGCCTCATGAACCCCACAGCCTCGTGGGCCATACAGCCTCATAAACCATACAGCCTCGTGGACAGCACAGCCTTGTGAACAGCACAGCCTCGTGAACCACACAGCCTCGTAAACCTCGGGAGATTCGCTCTGTCAGACCGTGACACTCCGTGTTAGTGGCAGAACATGCTCTGGTCAATTCCGCAACGGCCTCTCGTGCCAGTTCAAACGAATTCTGAACCGCGAGTGCTTTTGTCAGGTTGAAGACCCCGGCCAGACACGAACTTGTCGAAAACATTGAGCCCGGTGTCGGCCTCATTCAGAGCGACCAGGCGAAAGTAGTTGCGGTCGGTCGAAGGTTCCATGTCCAATCTTTTGGTGTATTCCCTCCCTAGCAACACACAACACGCGCTGATGGAGGCGAATGTCGTCATCTTCTATCTCCATTCTCCAAAGTGCATGAGTAAAAAGGTTTGAGCTGTGTCTTACTCTGGTTGGTATTCCCACTCACCTGACTGGGGCGGCGTGCTCTTTGCATTCGACCCAAGTAGCGCTGAAGGAAGGGCAAGCCTCATTCAGCGAATCGATCATCCCGTATGCCAGCGAGACGGAATCCAGCATACAATGGAGGGCATGTTTATCCTTGTGCGGTCGATGGCGAAAGAATTCGAGGAATGGACGAATGCCAGACTTTCACATTCTCGCAGGCATAGCGTACGGACGCAATGGGGTGCTGTGATGCCGAGAAGAAGTTGTGACGCTCATATAAGAGGGCTCGGTGCAACACAATGAGCTTCTACCACTGTTCGTGGCTGAGGCGTTCGTGGCCGGTCATCCTGCTGACCGCTGCTGCGCATTTGGATTCGCCCCAGGCCGATCGAGCATAGGTGCGCTTGACTTCGGTGACCAACCATTCCTGAAGGAATGTGTTTGTTTTCACCTGCGGTATCATTTCATCCGAGTCTTGCATATGAGCTCGGGCCTGTCTCGTGGCCTGAGCTCTAACTTGCTCCTCCTCTTTCGCCTCGGCCCTGTACTCGACAATTCCACTGCCCTCCCGTCGGGTCGAGGACAATCTGAGGGATTGGGTGCCGAATCCCTGGAAAATAGGCGAGTTAGCATTATAAACAAGATGGTTTGTGGCAAGATCGAAACTTGCAACCACCTGACAGGTGCGTTGCTTGACAAAAAGGTAGGAACAAGGTCAGACGAGGGCCGTGGGCCATCCACTCGGCCGCCGTCCATGGTGGCCTGAGTGAGAAAGCAAAAAAGACGGTGGAATCAGAGAGGAGCAGAGAGCACACAAAATGAGGCGGCAGACCACAGGTGATCAAGAGGACGGCGAAGCAAGCAAGCGGTGTTATCAGCTGAATGTTACACTGCTGGGGGGCGCCTGTCTCTTGGTGAGCCACAACTTCAAATGGATCACAGCCGCATGCCTATGACACTGATGAGCTGAATGCAAGATATTGTAGTATGATGCTCATGGCGGTATTGTGGTGGTCAACGGACCGGTTCGTGTCAAGGATGCTGGCTCGTTGGGAGGCGGTTGCCTAGGGCATCAGTTCTACCAATGTGAAGCATTCCCCGGCCTCTTTTTCACATTTCCTTGTTCCTCCCAACTAAATTTAGACATACCGGGCGGCCAAGCAGCATCGAGAAATAGGAGTGCTATCAAAGATGGGCGAAATGGACAATGCGGGATTTGCGAATGGTCATGAAGGGATGTCGGATCTTTTCAGACTATAAAAGCAACATCTCTATTGATCCATCCTTGGCTGTCCAGAGGATTGGGCGTTGACTTGCCTCACAAGACGATGCCAGGAAGCTACGACTTCAAACCAACCTTGAGCGAGCCCCGCCCGTCGTACCGATTTAGATGCTGTAAGCAATGACCTTAGTGAAGACAATATGACAGTTTATTTGCATATGGTTGGTTGGGAGCGAGTCCCTGGCTACCGACAGTGTCACGATTGCAGGTAGTTGTCACATGCGCAGGCACGTGACCGCGCTAGCCACTGCCTGCGCCACTGCGGTTATGTCATTGCTGCCGCTCCTGTAAACCTTCAGATAGTCCTTCGTACTACAATTCATCAATTCAAGCGCACAGCGTGATAGACAGGTATGTAATTACTATCTCTGTCACCATCACCACCCGGATCCAGCACAACATCTTCATCTTCGTCGAAGTCGGGCACGCTTGTCGCTGCTGCAATTGGTGGATAGAGGCCATGCGCGTTCGCGGCCGTCGGGGCTTGGTTGAAACAGTCTGGATTTGTGCATGTGCCACTTCCAACAGATGCGGTGGAGTGGATGGTACGGCATGCCGATTTGCAGAGACTGATCTCTGCAATCTTCATTGCCCGAGCAAGCGCTCACATTTGTGCAAATGGGCTTTGTCCTTGAGACTCCAGCAGATCCTTTAACGTCTCGCTGCCGTCCTGTTCCACCTGGTCAGGGTCGTGGCCATCCCAAAGCCACACCTCCGGCGCTTGCCGCATCGCCCTTCCCTCCAGATCGCGTTTCCTGTGCAGCAGATTCTCCACAAAAGCCCATTTGTTGATAAGGACGGGCTGGGCCCCGGCAGAGCGGTCCTCGCATTAAGCCTAACTCCAATTGCGCACTTGTCGAAGTCGAACTTGAACTTGAGTCCGTCCGGTTTGAAGTGGGTTAGGAAATGGGGAACTTCCTGGTGGGGTTGCTTGCTGTAGGAGAAGACCTTTCCAGTGATGGTGTGCTTCTTTCTAACTTGGACCCCTGATGCCCGCTTGGAATATGGCAACCAGTAGTTCTGCTGCAGTCTTTGGGTGCTTGAGGAGATGGAAGTCGAGGACGCTCGCAACACCAACTGCGCCAACAAATATTTGCATTCTCACGGCTTCCGACCGTGCAATGAGCTCAGTAGAAATATCCGGGTGCCCCAAGGACCATGGCGGTGAGTAAATATATATAGATAACGGATGATGCGGTGAAAATGTCCCTTGTCCACGTTGGAACTTTGATGGGCTTGGTAGCTATGCCTGGAATAGGTAGCTCTGCTGCTTTGGATGGCTTTGCGTTCGTGGGTTTCTTGGTTGGTATGAGGTTATCCGCACCGTTATCATCTTTCCGGGAGTGTTCCGACAACTTGATCGCCGCCTTCCATCACTCGTGTATCTGCTGGGATGGATGCGTGGGTGAGGTGGACCACAGTACGGTGAGAATTGTGGGGCGCCTTGCTTTGTGATCTCGCCTTTCATTGCGCTCACTCCTCCTGCACAAAGCACGGCAGCGGTCCTTTGTAATGTCGTGGCGTCAAAATCTTCTTTGTGCTCTGGCTCTGACCCGGTTCTTCATCCTGATGGACTCCGCTGACGGTGCGCTTCTGAGGTCTGGGTTTCGGTGTCTGTGGATGACCGTGCTGCGTGCTCGGTTCCTGTTGGCCTCAAGGAAGCCAAAATCCAACGGTTTCTTGTCGCCCGATAGGACACAAGTTGGAAATTGCTTCTGCTTTATATATTTATAGCCACCGCGGCAGATTCAGTCAACGGAGTGGCTGTGCCTGGAGAAACAGCACGACTGGTGATGGACTGGAACCGCAGTCGTGAGTAGGAGCCCAGGACTTGGAAGAGATGTTGCGCAACTGTGAGTGTGATCGACGTCGATTCCTATCAAGGTTTTTGTCATGTCCGTGCATGCGCGCTCAGATGAGTTGCAGAGTTCGTGGCGTGCTGAAAAGATAAAAAGGTTGGCCGAAGTACAGTATCTCGTCAGGGAGAATGTGAAGGAATGTGATCATAGCCATCAATCCTGGCAGGTTGTCGAGGAAACCAGATCACCGAGACTGGAACAATGAAGGAAACCTTTTGACCTGAGGAAGGCGACAGTTCAACAAAGGTGGGTCCAAGGCTCTCCTACCAGCAGATGGTTGAAGATGTCCAGAGATGTAAGGGGGTCGAAGAAGAGAGAAGGTCAAGCTTCCTGGCCTGATATTGGCGAGCACAAGCCAATGTTGGGGGGAGGCAAGCGCCTGTAAGAGACAGAATCGGTAGGAGAGAGGGAGAAGGAGGATGGTATTTATAGGAGAAACGATGAGAGCCTTAGCTCTGAATCCTAGATTGTGACAGGTGCAAGTGATGGCATGGTGTGTAACCAACTCTGTTGTTAATGGCTGTTGAGCAGCAGAAAGAGGAATGGAATGTGGGTGACATCTACTGCCTGGGGTAGGGCAGAAAGCTGGACGGCGGTGGTACAAGTGAATCAAATCGATGGTGAAGGGTGACAGCCACGACGAAATGGTACATCAGTCACCGAGGACGACGTAGTTGCTGAACTGCGTCACCGGATGCGTGAATCCATTTTTGAGCGATGTGATGTCTCAGAGGGCAGCTGAATGAATATGTGACCGTGCGAATGAAAGGCATTGACAGGAGTGACCTTTATCACGGCCGCTGCCCATTTGAATGCAAACCAGAAAAATGCAAGGGAAGAGTTTGAGAATTGATGGCAGTGCTAGGTGATACTCGGCTACCGATGTGTAATGCATAGTTGTGCTCTGAAGTCAACGACCTTCCACCACGAAAGCAAGTGCGCCACGTTCAGAGACCAAAGCTTTGGCATGATAGAGTGCCGCGGTTCAATCTAGCCATCCACACTCCCGCCTCTTCATTCGAACTCCCCCCGGAAGCCGTCTCAACCTATCCAAATTTTGCGTGCCCACGAATCGTCAGAGGCGTCCGTGTCGGTGCCACTCTGCTCTTCCTCTTCACAATCCGTGTCATCAGCCTCGACCATCACTCCGTCTTCCTGGAAGATGAGAAGCTTCTCGAGGAATGCGAGCAGGTCCTGGGGATGACACTTTCAATCATCAGTCTCATTCAGAACACAGCAAGAGCACCATACCGCTGCCTCAAACCCGTCGTCTTCAAAGACTCTCTCCGTGATGTCTTGGATGCTTTTGACCGCCATTGCGCGCTCGGGATCATCGGTCGATGTTGGATCCAAGGGCATTTCAATTCTGAAGAAGGCAGTTGTCGTGGTTTCGGCGCCCTGCCCTTGTCAGTACGCTTCCCAGGACAATGAGAGGGGGTGAGACTGACGGTCATATTCTTGTTGACGGTAATCATGACTCGAGTGCTCCCAAATGTTTTGTCCTTGGGCATGGGGCCCTGAGCCACCTTCCGGACCGGATCGAGGACCTGATCTTGTGGCTTGGGTGCAAGGATCGGTGCTGGACCTGCGGCCGTATTCAACGTGGTGATTGGAGCCGGTGGTGGTGCAGACATGGCGAAAGGGACCCAAGTGAGAGGTCAATGGTTGCGTGGTTGAAATAGAATGGACAAAAGAGAAGAATGGTGATGAACAGGATAACAGTACAGTGAAAAGTGAGTGAGTACCAATGCTGAATAGCTAGAAAGTATCAAAGAAGAAGTCCAGGACAGGTCAGTGTTTGTAGAAGATGGTCCTCAGAGGCATTCGCCATGGTGGGCAAGAGCAATTGCGTTTCTGCAAAGAAGGTACATGTATGCGCCTGCATTCGTGTAGATGAATTGGGCTGGGAAGTGCACGACGTAGCATGGAAGTTGCGTTCGAGCTGATGGTTGAGGCCGTGTCCTTGAATGTAGGCAATCATATGGTATGGAATGATCACACTTTGAGCGATGGAATCGACAAGCAAGAGAATTGTTGACGAGTTTGATCAAGCACTCGTCAAAAGCTGCGCTGAGGATTGGGTTGTCAATACAACTACTTTGGCGGAGGATGGCATGCTATGACACCACGTGATACAGCACGTGATATTACACTTGATCTCGTGACATGACTCCGGGGGGGCTGGACACCAACCCCTGCACTTTGGACAAGGGCAACGGACTAGGAGTATGTCTTTGATCCCAAGGTGGCAATTGATCGAGCACACCTCAGTGACATCCCGGGTGCAAAGTTGGCTTGCTTCCAGTCAAAACAAGCGTCCATGAGCGAGACAATGCCAGACATGGCCCCCAACAATCAAAGAACATGGCTATTGATTATTTGATGTTTACGTTCTGGCTCCATTCAGTGCTATGATGCGGCCGACCAGAGTGAGCTGATCGACCATTTGGCTGCTATGATTCACGTTTGAGTGAGAACGGCCACAATGACATGATCGAGGAGGCGCAGGCAGTGGCTGACAAGGTCACGTGCATGCATATATTGTCTGCGATCATGACAATCACCCGAGTAAAGATGGAGGTGGAGTATCGTGGCTTGAATGGAATGACAGTTGCTTCTTGCAATGTTGCTTTTCTTTTTGCAAAGTTGCTTTTTGCAAAGTTGCTTTTTGCAAAGTTGCTTTTTGCAAAGTTGCTTTTTGCAAAGTTGCTTTTTGCAAAGTTGCTTTTTGCAAAGTGCGAAGTTGCTTCTGCCAACTAGTCCCCCGCAGAGCAGGACCCCCGAAAGATCAGACCAGTCACACAGAGAGGACAACAAGTGGCACAGGACTTGTCGGGGAGGCACCCGAAGGACCGTTGTCGTAAGATTGGTTGGGGAGCATCCCGCACGTCAAACTGTGTCCTTGCGGTGGGGAACAACATCCTCCTCTGCACCACGTCCTCTTTTCAATCCAGGCACCCACCGGGGAGCCAGGGGCAGCAGGGCTGGTGGAGGACGGAATGCAAGCAGCAAACATTTCCAGGGACAACCAATCGGAACTGCATTGTCGCTGTCAGCAGACGGTGAGTCAGTCCTTTATCTGCGTCATAGCAAATGATGCTTCCCGGATCAGCGATAGCGTTGTCCACGCAAGGTCCAATCAGCCTGGAGATGCTCAGCACGTTGCTACGCGACTGGCAATGACACTCCAGCAAGTGGATATCAGCCCCACTGTCTCTGCCAACTCACCCGGGACAGCCCCCGACGGGAGCCCCCCGACGCGAAATCACCGCCAATGGGAGGACCCCCGAGCTTCACGTCTCAGGCGTTTTCGATTCAGGTGGCGCTTTGTTGGCATTGGAGGGATTCCTCATTCAGTGGGATCCTGCTCCACTGGGAACCCCCTTTGCAAGTGTCCCCGACGCAGATCATCGGGACTGCGCTACGGGGAACAGGAGGATATCCATTGACGGAACCTTCCGGAGCCCATTCGCCATCCTTAACCCACGAGGTCGGATCCCTCTCCAGAATCTCGGGGAATTTGGAAGAGGCCGGCACAAGCCGAAGATCGAGCTCGGCAAAAGCACAAAGTCGCCGCAAAGCTCAGAGAAGAGGGGAAGGGCAGGTGTCAGTGGCAGATGGAAGCCACAGATCTGATCAATGTGGTGCATCTTCTGCATCGGGATAAGTGAAGCGCAGTCTGTCCCGCCTTGCCGGAGGTTGTCACTCGGTAGAAGCGTGGAAAGGATGAGAGTCTCCTTCGTTCCCAAGCTAGAGCAGCCACCGGTGCGGGGAGAATATCCAGCAGCGGGCAGCCGAGTCCGAGGCGAGTCTGGGCCGACATCCGCGAAAAATGTCTTGCATGTGTAGTGGAGGCCTACCTAGTTGCCGAGCGGTCCGAACATCATTGCGTGATCCGAGATTTCGAAGGCGGGTTGAGATTCCCGGGTGGTTCAATTCATGCTAATCCCTGCCAGCCGCGCCGTGGAATCCATGCGTCGACTGCCCGGGCATCGCTCCCTTTGGGCAGCAGGAAAACTTGCCAACATGGACTGCGCATCGCCACGAACGAAAAGACGAGGGTTGAGCCCGAGTAGAAGGGACTGGTCCACGAAGAATAGTGTCGACATCCGGAGTGCAAATCATGAACCGGATTTCCCTTCGCACAGTCACGTGCCGTTCGCGACATCGTTCACCGCATCCTCCTCCACTCTGTGGATAGTCCTCCGTCCTGCAACTCATCAACTAATCCGCTGTTGAGGCTGATCATATCGATTCGATCTGTGGCTGTGGTCAGCGCACCTGGCAGAAATCTCAGCGTCAAGATTACTATGGTAGTGCTTACCTAGGTAGGCATACCCGTGCGAGAACCTCAAGTGGACCTAAATTTTCATGCAATATGCTTGGTGGTCGAGTCCTTCACTGAGCCTACAGCAGGTCCCCGTGCAATGATAGCCAGGACAACACGGGCACGATGCCAATGTGCATGTTGACCACCTTCTTCTTGTCGATGGTCATCATCTCAGTCTTCCTGTCGATAGAGTGTCTGCACCTGGATTTGAGCATTCAACCTCAGGCGGTTGGTTTCTCGGGCGGCGTTGATACTGTTGCCGGCCATGAACATGGTAATGCAGGTAGTCTTGGTGGTGAACGGGTTTGTGCTCTGATAGTCTGTCCTGTCAAATGAGGCGAAAAGCTTAGTGCCCTTGAATATACTGTGGGGCATGCTATTGTACCTGAAGCTCGTCGAGAGCCTTTTCTGGATTCGTGAACAAGTCTTTCCCCGAGCCCAACTCATCCTCACCGCTCACACCCTCGCCGCAGCAGATATTTGGGCGCGTGGAATCAGCCGCGTGTCTCTTCCGGGGCACCATCTTGATCCTGGGCATCCCCAAGTCAACATACGCGCCAGCAAGAGTTGCATCTTGGGCTCGAGCTCGGATAACATCTTCTCCATGTCGATCATCTGCTTCTGCAGTATCCCGTATAGGTCCGTGGAGGTACCTATAATTCGCTCTTGAACGACCTTGTATCTCTACCCTCCAGGAGTAACCCATCAAGGCGTTTTCACCATATCCAGCGCTGCCGGCAGCCCAATATTTAACCATTGTCCCTCAATCGTTGTGGATACTGCCCAGAGTGTGCCAGCGCACCTCAATGTGAGTAGACCGTGCAAGAGTCTTCGGATGAGCTGCCACGAAAGCCGACTGCATGAGGTGCCTGCAACGAGCTCGGAGAGAGCAATGTGAAACTCGTACTCTGAAAGTAAAGATATATTCTTCCACCCTGCTGACACGGCCAGAAGTGAAATGGTGAACAGACTGCTGGTGGCAAGGACAAGAATTCCGTAACTTGTCGATATCTTCCACGCTGGGGGTTGTCTTTCAGTTGAGGAGCTTGTAGCTTTGTCGTTGCCGGCTTCTCATTGAGAGGCCTTTCTGAGTTGGCACGCCACCCACAGTTTAACAGAGATGATGACAAAAGTTGGCCATCACGGTGATGCAGTGAGCTTGAATTTTCAAAGTGACGCTGCGTAGCTGCTTTGGCATGCGTTCGCTGCCTGCGCCTTGAAAAACACTGCCTGATGAGGTGAAGAGAAACCCCCCAAAACTGCCTGACCTTGGAACTGGTCACTTTCTTCCCTCCCCTTCTACACTCTGCTCTTCCTCACACCAAAATAATCGCGACCGTTTCCGAACCTTACCAAGACATGGAGATTCCATTTGATTCTGCAGAAGGGATCCCCTTGAAAGCAGTGAGTCTTTCTGAGATGCCAGAGATTTTCACAAAGCTGAATGATACGCAGGTACCACACGCCACAGCCGACGAAACCACCAACAGCATGGACACCACCAACAGCATGGACACCACCAACAGCATGGACACCACCAACAGCATGGACACCACCAACAGCATGGACACCAC
>NW_015971676.1:119776-199163 GCF_000836435.1 Fonsecaea multimorphosa CBS 102226
CAGCATGGACACCACCAACAGCATGGACACCACCAACAGCATGGACACCACCAACAGCATGGACACCACCAACAGCATGGACACCACCAACAGCAGAGCGGCAGAGCAACAAGATCCATCAAATCATCCACTCCTCGGTCTTCCCAACGAGCTGATCCTCACACTAACGGATTTTCTGGACCCAGAGTCGCGCCTCGCCCTAAGCCTTTCCTGCAAACAACTTCATAAACTTCTTTGGTCCCGACTTGACCTGACGATCAGTGACAAGGCCGCACGCATCCGGTTCGGAAAACTCGTGGAACGCGAGCACCCGGAGTACTTGACATGCCGTACCTGTGGCCGTATCTATGTCTGGCAGGAGACTTCATTCTCGGATTACGAATGTCCGTTCACACTTCAACATACGCGCGAGGAGACAAAATTCTCATGGACTCAGTGGATCTACGGAGAAGGCGATTCCTTGGAGATAACACGTGAGGTGGTGGACTTGGCCTTGCGCGACGACGGCATATCGTTGGATTACTTCGACGTGGGTGGCCTTGACCAAGGTGTTTCTCGCATCAATGAGGCACGAGTGGTTGATGGGCAACTGATTCTGGCTACTTGCGCAAAGGTGAGCGCAGACCCGGGGACAGAAATGTCCGTCATCCGCGACCTCGCCATGGAAGACCAGTGTTTCCATCTTACCGACAGACCCGAGGGCCCCATTTGGGATTGGATAGAAGTGATGGTCAGCGAGATGTATATGGAGGGGGAAGAGGACTGGGCAGAGTTCAAATGCTATCATTGCCAAACTGACCACGGGCTGAGTCTGATAAAGGAGAAGGACAGCATGACGATAATCTTTCAGGTCTGGAGGAATTACGGGCGAAGAGACGAGAGCAGGCTATCAGTGGACCAGATCTTTCATTGGAATCCCGTGTCTGAGCTTGAAGAAGATGAAGTTGAAGAGAGGGATATAGGCGAGCTCTTTGATTCCTGGGAGTCGAGGACTCCAAGCTATGGACCATAGTGGATCTTCTGCCATTCCTGGTACGCTCTGTCGGCTTTCTCTTCTGGCTGAAAGTTACAAGCTGATGTGGTTCTAGACCTTGGCTGTATCCACGGTACCTCGAAAACCTCAACATATTCGCAAACCTCAAAGCGCAAACTGCAAACTGCAAACTGCAAACCACCGAGAGTTGAAAGATGGAGCTGTCTCAAAGGGAGCAGGAACTGGCACGGGTTCGGACTCGTCTGAGATGAAGAGTGATGCTGTGCGTTGCTAGCACAAGGAAAACAAAAGTGTGAATCTGTTACGAGTATGGTATCAGGACCTACGCCACACGGTAGGGACTGACTGGTTGTTACGAGTTGACCTTATGGCCGCAGGAGCCAGCTCCAAAGAAGAAGGTGTCCCGACGACTTGGCACAGATGCTAGGGAACACAAGAACCAATGGAAGCCGGTCACGTGATAAAGAACCCACAGACATATGCGGTATATTACAGAATGTCACAGAGTACGTAGAGCGCGAGAGCACATGCTCATTAGACAGCGGAAGTCTATATATATACGTAGGTAGCCCGTTGTAGAGAGGACCCTCGTAGTTAACCTAAGTTCATAGTCGAACCGTATAGGTTCACAATGTCACCACTATAAGACTTACCTTATCCATCTCAGCTAGTGAACCACCTTAAAGTACGCACCCGCACGGGGTATAGTTCGATTTATAATATTTTAACCACCGTCTAGTATAGGCAAGAGAGAAGTAGAGGTTCAGGCCTAAGGAGACCCGTTCGGTTAGTATTCTTAGAGAAGAAGGCCACGGTTAAATATAAGGGGGCCCTCACGGCGTCCACCACCCCTTCGAGATATTCCATCACTACGGTATAACAATACGATGACGAGATATTCTATTACTACGGTATAAAGATACGATAACGAGACATTCTATCACTACGATATAAAGATACGATGACGAGATATTCTATCACTACGGTATAAAGATACGATAACGAGATATTCTATCACTACGGTATAACGATACGATAACGAGATATCCCGTTACTAGGACACGATAGAGAAGTTTTACTTAGAAAACAACACCATAAGGAAGAGAGATACCCTCAGAAGAAGAAACACTCGACTCTAGTAACGTAGTATAAAGGGAGTCGCGACCCTATTAGAGGACTACCACGCACGAGGACGAGGAAAACTACCTAGGAGAAGGTGATATCTATATTAATAATAGAAGTAAATCTAGAAAGACGCCGGAAGGAACCGGAAGAGAAATAAAAGGCTAATAGCTAGTATAGTAGAAAAAAAAAAGGCCGATACTATGTTACGAGTCGCCTTACAACACGTGAGGTGTCAACGAGCAAACCCGAGGTGGTTTACTTGGTGATATAGCAGTGGGGCCCAATGTAGCAGAGACGGAAACCAAGTGTATAGTATATAGCTATACGCAAAGCGAGTAACCGAGAACAACTCGATTCTTTGTAACTGAGGTTGACTATGTTAAAAGCTATGGACTTGTGCTGAGATTATATAGACAAAGGAGATTCGTATGGATCTGTGTGGCTCTGTTCAGCCTTGGGAGCACAATAGAGCCCGCCGCTCTGTGTGGCTCTGTTCAGCCTTGGGAGCATAACAGAGCACATCACGTGCCCTGGCTCGTGTCGTCACTCCTTTCGGCAAACCTTCTCCCTTGTTCCTGTGCTGTGGCCGTCCTTTTGGCCTGTTCGTAACATATATACTCTCGCGCTCTACGTGCTCTGTGATATTCTATAATATGCCGCATATATCTATGGGTTCTTTATCACGTGACCGGCTTCCATTGGTTCTTGTGTTCCCTAGTATCTATACTAAGTCGTCGGGACACCTTCTTCTTTGGAGCTGGCTCCTACGGCCATAAGGTCAACTCGTAACACTAAGTAACTCTTCCGTAGCTAGTCTTTTAACTCCCTTACTAGAATTAGATAAGATTACTCGAGAACGAGTTATAGTCTCCTACGTCGCGACCTAATTAGCTATTAGGTTACTCCCCGTACGGAGATATCGTAGACGCTCGACCTTTATACGCCTAGCTCTTTCTATCTTAAGCCGAGTAACCTTAGCTTCTAGTTATTCCTCTAATAGATCTTTAAGGCCGGCACTATAATCGCTATTAGTAAGAGTAGCGACGGTAGGCCGCGGAACTATCGGATCCGCGCCCTTAGTCTACGATAAGACCGTAGGTATAATATTCGGTTCGGATATATTAAGAAATGTATCCTACTAGAATTAGGTATAGTATAATTCTATAAAGGCTACCGTCGTAGGTCTTTTTGTACTACGCTAGTAATTCGCTATTAGCTTTAATAGTATCACCGTATATAAGGTAAGCGTTGAGAATTATCAGGACCTACGTTATACGGTAGGGACTGACTAGTTAAACTATATACTATTGTAACTATCTATAGTTCCTATAGATAACGACTCAACGCTTAAGAAGTAAGAGGAAATCATTCCTACCCGATTCGGGAGGGGGTTATCTCTTATAGCTTCTCCGCCCTTACTGTCACGTGGACTAGGCACTAGGTATCCCTTTACCCGGTAGCCTTGTGCCCTTAGCCTTGTCTCTTGACAGCCTTGTGTGCAACACCTATTTCTTCTGCTATATATACCCCACCCGATTCAGGTGTGGTGCATATGGGCACTGAGGGTAGCAATTCGTGACATATGGGTCCAAGGACTAGGCTAAGCGACGAAGGATCAAACTTGGTTGACTATGGAGAAATGTTCTTTTGTTGGGCTGGTTGAGCAACTGATCAGCAGCACTGTGCAAGGGCGCCGCAAGCAGCGTTCAGAGTTGAGCTCGCACCACAATTAGTGAGCTGACGCCGGGGTAATCTCAGTGCTATGGCTGGAAGACAGTTTTTGGGACATTGGTATGGGGACTCAGATCAGATCAGATCCACTGTCCTGTTTATCTTGGTTCTTCAACAAAAACATGGAGACAATGGAGCAAAGAATAGTACGCAACGAGCACACGGATACGGCGGAATACCAATCATTGTTCATATTTGTTGAGATTCTCTAAAATGTCCGCACTGAGCTTCTGCCGGGCTGGCTGTCTAACCCATTCCACCCTTGTACCCAAAAGCGGTGACTGGTCTGGATAGATGCATCTGACATTACGACCTGCGTGACAGTCAACTTCTCCTCAGCGCATATCATTGGTTCTTGTCCCGAACCTCGCCCAGTCCACTGTTCATGCAATTCCAACTGATCCCTTGGTGACAGTCTTGCTCCTGTTTGCCCCCTGCATCTGCCCTTCCCTCCCAACCCTGCTCGCCGTTCTTCGCGCCTGTTCTTCCTTCCCGGTGCCGCCTCCACCTGCGTAGACACAAAGTTAGTCCCACGTTGAGGTTAAGCCTCGCTGCACAGCTTGACTTGGCTCTTCATAGTCAAGCCCGAAGGGTTGCGGTCTGTGCTGCATAGACCACACATCGAAGGAGGCGGGTTCCCGTAGATGGAACTCTTGCTCAATCGCATGCAGGGTCGGACAGGATTGCGAGCCGTATTTGGTCGCCCGGAGTCGTATCTCGGTAGTGCGACCTCTGAGTGTGAGCTGCAGCTCGTGGACTCCTGGCACATTGGTGAGAAACATACCCACGCCACGCAAGTGATTTTCATAGACCCGGGCCGCATTCCGTGTGAATGGCCTAGCGAATTCCATCTCCGCACGACCAGATATTGTCGACCTCGCGCGATAATCGTCATCAATCTTCACGCACGGTGGGCATCTGACAATTGCATGCGAAGACACGTTGATGAGGCCCTGCACCACTTCCGACAAGTCGAGAAGCCCATGGAAATCAAGGGTTTGGAGTCCACTGGGTAAATTGACGAAGCAATTGATGGGTGCCGCCGCGACATTCCAATGACCAACGAAGGTGAGTTCTTTCAAGCCCCGCATGGGCGTATAGTCAATGAGCTGGCTGGAGCTACCGTCTGAATACACGCCTATTTCAGCGATATAGAGTTTGAGTCTCTTGAGGTGCCGTTGATGACGCCCAATAGCTGCCATCAAATTGTTCACGCAGCGGTACTCGAGATCTCGCGTTAAATCATAGCCATGAGACGACTGGAGCTCCAAAGTCTCTAGGGATGCCGGCAAGCTGAGGATTGTCGAGATTACGTCTGGGTTTAACGAGCCGTCGTAGAACATTGTAAGGTGCTTCAATCGCGTGGAATGGGCCGGCGGCAGTGGGTCGTCGGTGTCATCGAGGAAGGGGTGCATCACTTTTAGCGTTGTCAGGTTGGGTGCACAAAGTAAAGGGTTGATCCAAACCGGTTGCCATGTATCACTGTAGAGAGTGCACTCCCGTAACTCCGCAAGATCAGCGCGTCCGAGAGCGATGTTCAGCGCAGCGAAGAGATGCTTGTTGTACTGGAAATTTGAGTGAATATGCAACGTCCTGAGTTGATGAAATTTGGGTATGGCACGAACGACACGTGCAAAGAAAGGCGGACTGGCGCTTGGGGCATCCAGCTGCAGCCGTCCAGTGAGCGAATATGTTTGCGGGTAGACCACGAAGGTTTTTACCAGGTTGAATCTCTCTGGGCGCTCTTTCAACATGGATTGGAGTCGATCCTCTTGAAGGTCATCTGCCACGTGGAGAAAGCGCCAGAAGGCCCTCTCAGACAATTCCTGAATCCTTTTGCACGTCACCCGGAATGTTCGGACATGACGGCGATTGTGCGGCCAGGGATCGCTATCCAGGCAATCGATGATCTGGGTGATGATTTCGTTGGGGAGACCGAGCAGTGTTTTCTTGTTGGTCACTGGAGATGCCATGATGTGCGTGTGTTGCGGCGACGTTTATATGAGAAGCTTGCATGAAGTCAAGAGTGGGGATGCAAGTGCAGACTATATGTACAAAGTGCCCAGGAAGTGCTGAGCGGGGCATACAAAGACCAGCCTGGTTCATTGTGGCATGACTCTAATTAGGGCATATAGTGCAAGAGGCAGTGAAAGAGCAGAGATCAAAGGAAGCTGCGAGGCTTTGTTCAGCCTTGCGAGCAAGGATTGATACACACCGTCGGTGATGAAAAAACCAAAATTTCGATCCCGAACTATCGAGGCTGATATTTCAAGATCTGGCACGCGAACGTGTATTTGCTTGCTTCGCACACGCTCCTTTCACCAAAAGGATATTCCAATTTCAATTCGGCACCTACCGTCGCTTTTTCGTGTCCCTGCACTAACGGTGCACCAGCGCTGCTTCCTGGTATGATACTCTGCTTAATCTTCAACAACTCGATGCTTTCCGAAGTAATTCTTCTTTTCCTGGAACATAAGATATCTCTCCTTATGTTTACTGGCTTCTCTCCGCTCGCCACTTGCACCAGCGCCATATCAAAGCGCGCTGCCATCCTCACCTTCTAAATTACTGGCCGCTAAATACGAGTCCCTCGTCTCAAGTGTGACTGCTTCTTCCATCTCCCACAGATCTTCGACGTCGTTCGAGCTAGCGTCATCTGTCTGCGACTGTTGTTACATCCATATACCGAGACGATATTTTGACAGTCACCGATACATATGTTCTCGGGGACTCTGAATAACAACATAATCAAGGAGGAGGTCAGGAAGCCGGAGCCACTGCTGCATACGCGCAAAGACAATCTGACAGCCTCATAGTGGCCAGACACAACCCCCGGGTGGACCATAGTTGAGGTACGTGGATTGTTTTCAAATGCTATCAAGATACTGGCTTCGAGACATTTCCAAGCATTGTCGATCCGAAAGTCGGAAAATTCTTCAGGCACCATTGAAGAAGACCCCTGCCAAATCAATATCATCCGTCCGAATATTGAGCCTACCAGACGGTCTGAGGCCAGCAAATAAGCTCGGAGCGAATGAAACAAAAGTTACAGTACTGGACCAACACATCCTGGAAACCGTAAAGCCAGATCCGAAACAAAAGATGGATACCACTTGCAAAGCGCCAAACAAAGCAATAATGCAACAATGACTGTGATGAGAAAGACAAAGGTGTCTACAGCGCTTGATGGACGGGTCAATAAGCACAATGTCTTCGGGGAATTCAGGGTACTCTCTGCGATCTGCGCAGTCTCCATGCCACCCTCTTTCCTCCCAACATTGGTTGGGCTATTTTTGTTTTTCGAGCAAGGAGGTGATGCCTTTTTGCATCGCCACCACCACAACTGCTTGAACTCGCGCACGACGACAACTTTCGAGCTGCTAGAGAGGGATTCAGAGTTGTCAATGGATCCGTCATGACTAGTCTGGTAACGTTTGACTATAGTCAGGACCTTGTCGTTGACTAGGTACAGTCTGACTAGCAGGAGGCCGAGGTTCCTAAATAGGTATAGCGTAGATATTTATGGAGTACTATAATTAGCTTACTATAGTCCCGAACAGGTGTAGTGTCCAGCGCCTGGTGGCTATCGTATAACTATGGCCTGGATGGTGAGTGACCAATAGACGACGCTGCTATTGCCCTGAGAATTGAGTGAAGATGGTCGGATGCCTCGAGGCAGCTCATGAAACCAGAAAATGCTCAAGGAACAAGCAATCTGGTAAAACCCCACCACCTCGCGCCATCCCTGAATGTCCTTGAACACTTCGGCGTGTGGCACACAGGATCAATAGAGGAGACAGTGTTTGCTGGGTGCAACCTTGGGTGAGACGCTGCCTCATGACGAGTCCGCAGCTGACCCCATATTGTTTCTCTTCAACAAGGTCGACAATAGCTGGGGCAAGCTTTCCTCAATGATCTTGAGTTTAGGAGCGATACGCCTCGTCTCTTGGTTCAGCGAAGACATCACACAAAGCATTAGGGGGTATCACACGTTTCCAACCGAGTCAGGATCGGTCTTCGACTCATCGTCCAAGCTGGAGATCTTCACACATTACAGGCCAGCGTGCAGCAAAGACACGTTTGATTTCCATGAACATGATACCAGTGCTGAATGACACCATCGTTGTGTTGCTGCTGCCGCCGACAAAGTGTGGACGTTGAAAATGGCGCTTTGGAATTCCCGGGCCTCGTGGAAGGAGTCTCAGAGCGTGGGCTCCTCGACCATGTCAATGCACATGTGCTACCAAAGGGAATCAATTCCCATATAACCTCACGGACGTGAGAGCTTTTCCAGTGAGGGAGTTGTCGGCTGTTTTCCCAGTACAATTACGATAAGGAAATGAGAGAGAACATCATGGCCAAACTGATTCTCCAGCTGAGGAATAAAGGAGTTGGGACTTTTTCTCGTCTTGCTATACTCGGTACACACATAAAACCCATCCAGCTAGGTCACGGGACTCTCTTGATGCCGGTAGATATTGCCAGGCAAAGAGGGTAGAGATTTTCCATGTCAAGAATCGATCTGAATTCCGTGGATCTCAACCGACTCTGGTTTCCCATGCTGCTCAAGGTGATGAACCCCTCCAGGCTGCTATCATATCCATTGCAACCCACTTTCAATTTCGCCCGCGGCCCGCATTCAGCTGTGTCTCCTGCGTTCTTCCAGCTCGCTCTGCGCGTACAATCATGCTTCCACTCTCCTGGCTCAGGCGCTCATTTGGTAGGGTAATTTGTCGACCACTGTAGTCTCGTGCACCCATCTCCATCTATCCGGTGGACCCCTCTCGTTCTCCTTCCAGCTTCGAGACCCGGGCGTCCAAGTCATCCAGGGTCGAGACAAACTCGCTTATGTACCTGTCGTTTCCTTGACATTCTCCTCTCAGCCAATTAACCTCTCCTTCCAAACTATCCTGCCGTGAGCTTGTAGACTCGTCATTGCTGGTGCACTCCTTCACATCGCCTTGCAGATCCACTATCTGAGAGTCGAGGTTGTCAAGCCTGTCTTCGATCTCACTGACCCGGTCCACCAGGTTCTGCACCTTCTCCTGAACTTCCCGCATCTGATTCTCCATCCGAGTCATACGTTCAAGCGTGTCGATGTGGGTTTGGGCGAACCTGGTGTCGATTCCTCGGCCGGTCCCGAAGTGGATGAGAGCCTGGTAAAACAGGTTGGTTTGTTCCGGTGGAGGCATGTCTTGGGGAGGTTGATCCGTGCTTTGGTTCGATGGATCTGTGCTTTGTTGTGCTGGATCCATGATGAGGGACGGTGTCAAACGATTTGGGATCTGCAAAGTGCTTTGAAAGCTGTCAAGTACTTTTTGATGAAGGGTGGTTTTGCTCGGAGAGATGTTTTCTGGTTTAGTAGAAGATGGAGTGGGTTAAAGAGAATGTTTAGCTCCGTGGAACGTGGCAGTTGAAGGAGGCAGTGAAGTGATTCAGTGACACATGACAGTGACGCCTAGTGGTGACACGAGGCAATCTGATACAGTGAATTTCAGTCTTCTCACCACCGAATTCGAGTCATTGTGGACCATGAAAGCTGCCAAAGACTTCTTTTTCAATATGGCTTGTTAATATAAACGTTTTGAACAAAGCATCCCGTGCACCCTACGCACGCAGTGCACGACTCACGAGAGCGCTATCTCTCTGTTTACTGTGTCCCAGGAGTTCCTGGACTCGCATTTTGGGACGCGCTGCCTCACTCGTCACAGCCAGGGCAACTCCCTTTCACATTCAACCACTACTGAGACTGGTGTAACTATCTCCAAACACTTCGACCACTCCAACCATTCGAAATGCCCGTCAATCAAGCCAACCTTTCCAACCGTTTCAACCAGTTTTCGATCACTTTTATTTGACGCACATCATGGACTCACCACAGTCTGCTACCTCCAAACCGACAGAGCTCGAAAAGATCAGAGCAATGCTCGACCGCTATCGCCAACTGGAGCAACGCCTTGCAAGTATTAATGAACGTGTCAAGAGCATCCGGCACCAGGTCGATAGCATCACGAACAATCTGGACGGGGCCGACGGAAAATGTGATTCTGACGACCACAGAGTCTCGTATGCCAAGGTTGATTAGGTGTTTCGAAGATACCGATGCACGTTGCAACCCGAGCCGCGCTCTGTCGTCACCAAATCAATTCACCCAGTGTATCCAGAGTGACCCATACCCTTTCAGTCCACGTCCAAGCGGTCAGCAAAGTTCAGGAATCTGTGTGTGGTGGAGTTAGGGGAGCGGCGTCGCATCGGTCTTGGTGTTGATAGTCATCTGTCTGGGTATTTTCTTCTGTTCTGCCTGCCTGCCTGCTTGTGTGAAGGCTCGGAAAGGGGAAGCCGACGACCTGTCAGCCTCATGTGAGGCTTGGGCTCAGGCTTGCTGACGAATGAAGTACTCGACCTTCAACGTCGTCATATCATCCTGTACACCTTTGCCATCGTGGCCTGTGCTGGCTCGTTGGACCGCCACGCCGGCTCCTCCATTGATAGGTTCAACAGAAAACATTCACCAAAGATCGAAAGCTGAATACTGGAAACTGCAGATTGCACGTTCCCCATTCACAGCCTTTCTTCTTCTGGTTATCCTGAATTCGAACACGGATTGTTCCAGTACCAGCCAGTGCGGTCCATTCCCAAATGATTGCAGACATACGCGGAGACCATTCCCGAGTATGTGAGTATGTATATCCTGCCTTTGGATCCCTTCCGCCCCCTATGCTTCTCCCGCTATGCTTCTCCCCGTTTGCCTTTCTGTCTCCCTGTCCAATCGAACTTACGAGCACCAGCCTCGAACTGAACCATTACGTCTTTGGTAATTCAGTCCGGCTTGTTTCCTTCAACCTTAGTTGAAAGACGATGCTATCGAAGCCCGTGCAGATAATTTCCCCTGATTTGTGGCTGATCTTGCGATAACTCGAGTCCTCTTCCGTCGGGGCTGTCGCGTAAAAGTACCATCCGGTCAATAGGATGCTTGCGTTGGCATTGTCGGGGTCGCTGAGGAGGGAGTCTTCGAGCGAAAAGTAGCTGCAGCTTGTTTTGTGTCTCCTCATTGCCGATACAGGATGGCCAGCGTGACAGCGTGCATCAACCACGACACCACATGGTGTTGGATGGTATGATATGCAATCCAACCGATCAAAAGGCTCCTCTGCCGATAACTATTCAGCTGCTACTTCCCTGATCGCGGCGACGTACCTTCGAACAGGATGTCTGACCGATCAGTAGCGCACGGTTCAAGGCTGATGGACACAGTGCGGATTGCACCTCTTTGTCTGAAATTGACAATCCGGGCATAACATTGATCACGAGACAGCCCGCAAGCCACTTTGCTGAAGGAAAATGCGCCTCAATCAACCTCGCCGCATTTCCTTCAAGCCCTTATTGATTGCCCTCCAGAGACCTGGAAAACCGTGGGCGGCGCAAGAATGGAAGGACGGACATTTTGAGACACTGGGCAAGGCTGTACAGGCTGAGTATATAAGGTTCACCATACGAGGTTGGGCAAGGCTGACAAGACTGACGAGGCCGAGATCGGCTGAGTCAGGCAGGAAAAGGCTGAGCGAGGCTGGACGAGGCTAGACAGAATCGGCTCAAGAAGGCTGAAACAAGCACGAGGCTGAAACAAACACGAGGCTGAAATAGGGACGAGGCTGAGAAAGGCTGAGCACACGAGGCTTACATGAACAATTCCCCTGTGCACTTTCTTCCTCCAGATGACAGCTCGACTACCTCCCAATCGATGCCTGCTGTGCCGTGTCTGCCCCGATATCACCAGATCTGCACCAGATCTACTCTTCGCGTCCACGCGGCAGACAAGCGTTGCCGGCAAGGTTCCAGACAATACTGCACAAATACAGGCTTTGGGCATGAGGACCAACGCCAAAGACCATCGTATTGTTCCACTATGAGGTAGAGACCTCCAAGCTTCTTTGGCGCTGTCCGTAACGAAGCAGATTGCATGTCCCCACCATATTTTACTTCTACAGGCCAGTTCATCGACCCACACGATAGCCACGACCGCTCATCGCCGCGATGTATCTTCGCGCTCAGGACCCCTTGTCGCTCGTCTCAACTGTGACTGCTTCTTCCATTTCCCACAAATCTTCAACGTCATCCGAGTGTCATCCATCTGCGGCTAGTCTTCCATCCATACACCAAGACGAAATTTTAACACGAAGGCTGCCTCAATCTCGATTCCGCCGTAGTTTCGGATGTTGGAGTTTCGGTGCTCTTCATCCGTTAAATTTCTGAAGGGCGTGGAGATCGTACCCACGTGCATCCGGACAGCGGGTGTCGCATGTGGCTACGCCATGTTCAACTGCGAGGATTACCGCGGGGCCACCATCAAGGAATATGCTGGGCCAGCAATGATGTTCCTCTTCAACATCATGTTCATCTCGCAGGCGCAGTCCCTGCTATTGTTTCTCATCACCACTCCAGCCTAAATTCTCCTGCTATCCCTGTCCGAGGGTAAGAAAGAGCTTCAGAAGAGACTTTCAACCGCTAATCCTGTCCAGATATGTTATTGTATTGCCGAGCTCCAAGTTGCCGTAGCACCCATTGAAGCCACGTTTGAGGATGACGACAATGTCTTTGCAGACATTACGCACAAGCAGGCCATGGCGCTAAGAAGCAATAAGAAGATGACCAATCGACTTCGTCTAGGGACGACGGCGATGGGGCTGGCGATACAGTAAAGGGGCCTGGTCGTTCAGGGCATCATTGGCTCATGGAGAACGAATCATTGACCCTGGTTGCTCTTAAAAGTCAGACCTGGATCACGGCCAAGCTGAACAATCCCTCGCCGAAGCATGTCAGCCACGTCATCGGAAGGTCTGAAATCAAGGCTGCGGATCCAGGGAAAGTGAAGTTGACAGTGCCATGACATCGATGCATACGTGGATCATATTGTCATTCCACTCTCGAAGTGAAAGCCGTTGGAGAACAATTATCCCTGTCAGGTCTCACATAGAGGTTCTCTGAGCCTGCGTAGGAGCTCTGGGCTGGTGTGTACGATATTGGCAAGTCACTTGCGAAACCACAAGAGCCTTGTCAGATCAGTAAGGGGCGAACCCAAACGTGGTGGTATGCTTTCGATGACTCGGAGGCTTCTTCGTGGCATGGAAACGTCTCCAAGAGAGAATCCCAAGACAGTTGACGAGTTGTATGAACCAGGTCACGAGTCGGACGCTTCCTGGTGTACGTTTTTGCCAGACAGAGCCAAAGGCGCAATTGAGTGTGGTGTCGATGCCCTTGAATCCCTCGTTCATCTTCTAGGCAATGAAGTTGGTCGACCCTATTGGAAACCTCCTACATGCTCAAGTCGATCGGTCTCGCCGTGCCAAGGTCTCCAGCGAAGAAGTCCGGAAGCCTGCTCGCCGGGGTCGGGAAGTGGAGGCAGATGTTGCTCTCGTGTAAGTCGTGATGGGAGACAGGCGCCGTTGACCTGATGGAGGTGCTCAGTGCAGTGTAGCAGGTTGTCAAGGAGGCACCAGAGCAGTGAGCCCAGCGTACCTGTTCTGCAAAGGTTGCATTTGTCGCTCGGCAGACCCACAGAGCGTCGCAGACTCCGAGGCTGTCCGTTGCTCAGTCGGTAGGTGACTTAGATCACGATCCCTTTGATCTCAAAAAGTCGCAAAAGATCGAGTCTCTTGCACGACTTCTTGGACATCAAAGGGATCGTGACAAACGATATGAAGGTTGTCCTCAAGGTTGCCTCTTGGAACTCCGCCTCGGACACGCCGAACGACTTCAGTAAGGTCGAAGTTGTTGGACTTGACTTCCAATGGAGGGACTCTCTGGCTGCAAGTCCAGTCCCGTCGGATCTGGAGCTCTTTGTCCTTCTCCAGCGGAGATGAGATAGTGGAGAACTATGTGGCGAAAGCACACTGCAATTGCGGCAAGGAGCTCGTGTCGCACGGGCGGGAGACCAAGTTCAAAGCAAGGAGACCGACAGCAACGGACCAACCGTGGTGACCGCTCCCAAGACTCCTCCTCAGGGGCAGCATCTCTCCTCACGCTTGGAGAGCGCAGGCGACATAGAGTACAGCCCTTGCAGCCAACTTATAGCGCGGAAGTGCAGTAGCCAGCGGCTAGTCCAAGGACAATTTGTCAAAACTGAAGGATTTGACGGCCAGCCTCTTGTAAGATCATGTGACAGTGATTACGTGATAAATTACGTGATTACACGTATATTAGTATGGCGTCAGCCACCAAGTAGTTGCAATCCTCAAGGGACCTTTCAACCTCAGTTTGATATATTTCCTAAGACGCTCCGGTGCTCGAGGGTTGATTGCGGCCGAAACGCATCTAGATGAAGGAGGCAATAGGTACAGTAGCATGGAGAACGACGTAGAAATGGAGACTGAAGGTATCGAGGAGCCGGCGAACAGGGCGAGGAGGAACATCTTCGTCTGGATCTTCAGCTGGAGCTTGCTCTTGAAGCTAGAGTATATTAGTGATAAGTTATGATGGAAAGATTACTCCATACCTGTTCAGTTTCCAGTAACGGAATTCTCGTAGTCGATGAGTGGGAGACTTTCAATATCTCGGGTGCTGTATGAGATTCCGCTGGCTGAACAGTCGGGATCGTTTGTCGTTGTGAAGGCAGCGAACTGGTCATCACTTGATGCACCACCTGGTCAATAATAGCCTTCCGTTCCTCTCCATCTCGTCGGACGCACTTCGCCTCCCCTTTGTCTCGTTTCTGCGTGTCGCCGACCATTGAGCCACATTCAGTGTTATTGTGTGATAGGATAGAGGAGTGTTGCCGCCAGAGTTCACCGGGAAGACAGTGTGGCTCACGGAGTTAAACAGCCTCATATCCCTGGAGGAACCTTGGAGACATGTTGAATTGGGAAGCAGCAGCTGTGCTGCCTCAACATGTCCCCCATTGGCCCACCACGCCCATGCATGCCCCCTGAGTTTGGCTAAGTCCAGTCCGGACGAGATCGGTGGCATCCAACCGCGTTGCTGGCGTGTCGTGGAGGGCCAATCTGTCTTGATTCGTGTGAATGTTTTTGTCCTGCTCTGACATCTAGCCGCCAATCTCCAACTTCAGTGGTAATCCCGGCACATGTCCTGCCTTTCGCCTTTTACCTGGTCTCGACAGGCTTTGAATGCATGGCAAGGCGCTTGGTTCGGGGGTCCAAGTTGAATTTCCACAGACGAACTCGATAAGAAAAAAAAGACAGACACTCCTGTCGAAGTCCGCGCAATCGGCACAGCGAAAAGCCGTCTTTTAGGTCCGGATATAGTTCGCGACGTCCTCGAGATCGACGGCTTCAAGTCTTTTTCGTTTGATGGCTCTCAACAGTTCACTGGGAGGACACCTGCAACACCAAGTTGTCGTTGCAGGTAAACGCTGCTCGCCACGAATGGTATGAGACCTGAAGAAGTCACTGAAGAACAATTTCGGCAATTTCCCCAACGCCTCGATTTTGTCTCCTTGAGAGAACCACAGGATGCTATCTTGGAGTGCATGTCCATCGGGATGTATGTATTTGCACCTTTCGCTCGACATGGGCGAGGATTTATCGAGCTTTGCTTGGGTCTCAGCTCGAGAAAGAAAGATGGTTCAACGTACGAAAGATCAAAGATCGTTGAAGTCAAAAGCATGACGCCAAACCTAATCCCTAAGGCAAATGTCCCTGGCTTCGTATTGATGCTATCAAGATGGCTCCTAGAATTCCATGTGTCAAAGAAATATCTTACCGCTGCGTTCGGGAAAAGGTGGAAATCAGGCGTCGGAGAAATGTATAAAGCCCTTGTAACGACATTCTCTTGAACATTTTCTTCAGTCACCCGGGATGGTGGTCTATTGGCGAACTCGTGGTCGTGGTAAGATCGTGTGTTACTTCAACGTCCATCATTCTCTGCTCCACATTGTAAGTTGGATTCTACCATTGGCCGGATGATCAATTTTGTCTCTCTCTCTCTTCTTTTGTCTTTTTGGACGTCGCCATCAACGCGACAGAACTTGTCAATACGACACTCGGGGCTACTGGGTGTTCGCGCCAGCGGCTCTGCCTGGCTAGCAGATGGGGACCGGCCGGCGGCGGGTCGGGCCCTGATCGAAGGCGGTTGGGGCAACAGTTGGAGGGATCGGAGGGATCTGCACCACTTGCAATGCAAGACTGGTTGGTTGACTGTGGGGGATTCGACATCGCGGCCATGATGAAAGGAAGATTTTGCGGGTGCAGGCGTATCACGCTTTGAGCGATGGAATTGATGGATTGTAGTATGAAGGACTCCGTGGAAGGTTTTGGCAGGACAACAACAATGAAAGGCGCAGACATTGACCGGCGCAGTCACGTGCCTGCGCTAGCTGCCTGCGATGGTGAGAATGCGAGAGTTGCTGCAATTTGGATACCGAGGCATTGACTAATAACGCGAGGCAGGTTTCGCGAGCACGTGCGCACGTACTGGACTGCCACGGCCGCGACGCGGTCGGCCAGTCACGTGTCAAATCCCCTGCGATTGTCGGATCAACGCTTCTCCATCTCCGGGCCTGCGTGCGCAGTCTGTCAAGGTGCTCCCCAGATCAACTATTGTCTCATGTCTGCTCGAATCAATCCGTTCCTCTTCCCCCAGCAGGCCAGTTGTTTGATGCGGAACATTCATCTGTGCGACTGGTGTCATGATATATCCATTGAGAGGTCGCACAGCTGTTTAGAGCTGGTGCAGGCAGCCACAGCTTGAGCCTTGGGCTCGGTTTTCTCTGAAGCTTTCCGCCGTGTTCTAAGCCTCAACAGACCGATTGACAATTAGCCATCCTCACAAAGACGACGCGCACACACCCACGATCACGATGCCTCTCCTTGCGAGCACGGCGGGACGGACCGGATCACGGTCAACTTGTACGTCTCTCTGCGGCACCTGGCCGCAATGCCCTTCCTTGCCTGCGGCCCGGCTGCCTGCTCCCGCTCAACCCCTCGACAAGCACCCAATCCTTTCGCCCTCAATTCCGCTCTGCGTCACACTTTGGAACACAATTCCTCTCTCAAGATAGACGAGTCAAGTGGGCACGCAGAAACAAAGATGCGAGAGGGTCTGGGTGCGGCTTTCGGAAAGCCACCCCTTCCCCATCGGTCGAGGATGAAGTCCAAGAGGCTCGATAACATTGATCGACCGAGCTTGGACTCCTCGGACAGGGCTGCTGGCGGCTGGCCGAAGAAGATATCTCTCTATGGTCATCGTGGTCATCGGTGGCGAGCGCTCGTCGCAGAACGCGAAACATACGGCGAGGAAGACCTTGAGACTGTCCGGCAAGCTCACGCCTAAAGACTACGGGAATCTCGACGGGAGGACCTCAAGAGAACCATAAGAGAAGGTGCAAGCCTATACGGTCCAAGATACTACTCGTGGAGATGGCTATTCTGCCGAGCGAGCCATGTTGAACATTTAGGCCCAGTCTGATTTGCATTCATTGGTAAGAATCCGATCATGGGCGATCTGCCCCCACAATGGGTGTCTCGCTCGCCCCCGCAGACTGCTAGACGCTATTCTTCATGGGCGACGATGACTGCGATCTCACAGTCTCACAGTCTCACAGTCTCACAGTCTCGCAGTCTCGCAGTCTCGCAGAATGGCAATTCCGATACCCATCGAGCCCTCTGCTGCCAATTTCGATCTCGCCTGTTAGTCGATGTTGGGGCTGTGCCGCCACATTCCAGGAGAGGGTTGGACATGCTTGGCCGACTGTGCGGTGTGGCCTGCCAGCCATTTGCTTGTTGGAGGAGCGGTCGGGACTCGGGAGGGTTCTCCTGAATCTGGCCACTGCGCAAGTGTTTCAGAGACCTGGTTGACAGGCAGAGACTCTGCTGCTATTGACCCGATCACCCTCCCTTATTGGCATTGACTTTGGTTGACAGGCGCAGTTGACGTGTTGGTGGGAATGTTTGATTTGCTCTCCTCACTTCGGTTCCAGCCATCCGAACTTCACCATGCCTCATCGAGCCATTCAGCCGTGCCGTGCCCCCTTGACACCCCCTGGAGGCTGAGACCTCGACCACTCCAGCGTGCCCTCTTGCTGGTGATTGTCCAATAGCCAGCAGAGGTGGTGCAACGTGGGTGTCAGCTGGCCGCAACTCTTGAAGCTCAAGAGCTGAAGGCCAGAAAGCAGGATGGCCTGAAAGTAGCGGGGGCTGCACCGTACGAGATGCTCCCAACCTCTGACCGATCTCCGGGTAATAGGCATCCGACATTTGTTCGATCCAGGCCGTCGATCTGCCCTTTAGCTACGATCCAGTGCTCCAGTCGATGCACCGAGCCTCGTATCCTACCCCCCAGGGCCAGAAATGGTGGGTGGAATATTGGCCATCCCTTGCATTCAGCATATCCGGATTCCTCCCTTGCTTGGAGATCCATCAGCCGTCCAGCAAGAGTCCAAGACACATATAAACCCTCTCGGCTGGCCCACATGGACAACAAACCTTCAGCTTCTAGTTCTGGAGCTAAGCTCGGCCCTGATGCTTCAGCGGCAAGCGACCAGTCCAACAGTCACGCATCATCATCATCATCATCATCATCACCATGGCCACTCCCGACATGCTCGAACCTTTCCTCGACTTCACAGAGAAGTCCGACGGGCCGCCGGACGTTCGCTTTGTTCAAGCCTGGTGGCCAAGCTACATGGCTATCGACATCAAGGATCTCACGGCGGGCGAGCGGGAAATCCTCGTCCATGGTGGGAGAGCGGACAAGATGCTCAGCATTGTTAAGCGATCCCCCTCCTTCCTTGACTACGGCCAGCGGGGCTTGGCAGTTCTGATTTTTGGTGTCACCTCCTGGTCGACTCGGCAGCTCAGCCATCCCACCGGCGACAATCAACGAGTTCTGTGGGAAGCATTGCCCACCTGTTACAGCGGGCCCGTCACAATCTGTGCCAAAGATGGGCATATCGCGGAGGGAGGAGAAATCATCTCGGGGACCTTGATGGATTGGAGCGTGCAGGAGGATGGCAGCGGGAAATGCAAGCTCATGGAGTACCCCAAGCCCTTTACATTCCAGGTGGAAGACCTGATTGCGGGCACGCTGGTGAAACTCCAGAACATCAACCTGGCTCCCGGTTCTCTTCCCCAAGAGCCTGCTGTCGCTAGTGGTTAGGTTTGGATAAGTGGGTGGCCCGAATGGTAAGTCAGATCGCCCACCCTTGTGCTCCGGTGGTGCCAGCTAATCGGTCCTCCCAGATCACGGCGCCTCTGCGATTCGGCAGATCGTATGAGTACCTTTGTTTAGCGAAGCGTTGGTGGTGTGGAGTCGCAGGTTCGCCGGCTGGGGGATGGATGACCCAGATATAGGCTCGGGTGGGATCACGGACACAATGCAAAGGATTGGATGGGCCGAGTCAGGACTCAGGAGAGGGATTGGTTTCTCTTGTTTCAACAGGGGTGGGGATGCCTGGTTGTGTAACTTGTGTCGCATTGGCTTGCTGTTTGGTAGGATGTACCGAGTACCAAGAGATCCTCACCCAAGGCCCCGGCGCTGGCGCCAGCTTAACCTTGGGGGCGCTGATGGGCCACGGAAGCGAGCGACAAAGTTGAACTCTACCTACTCTGTAGCGTCCTCGCCAGTACGTCAATGTATCGGTACTCGGTACTCATAGAACCAACGCCCGTCGAAAACTAAATGGCGGCCACATGCAAACTTGAACTTGTACCGGATCTCAAAAGTCCTGGCTCTTCCCTTCAACTCTTCTCCTCAATATCTTCTCCGTCCCTCTGAAGTCCGCCGAATAATGCCTGTTCTCGCTTACCGGCCGGCCTGGGAAGAGTGTGTGAGAGAGAAAGCTTCTTCCCCTTGCCGAGAGTGAGTTCAACGTTTTGGACGGGTTTCGGCCGGAGAGATTATTCACCGAACCTTGGTTCCTCCCCAGGAATTGGCCCTGTGTGATCTCTCAGAGAACCATCGGGGAATTCCTGGGTGCCGGCCAGTGCCGGCCAGTCTTTCGACGCAACACTGCATGACAAGCACACACGCGCACTACCTACCTACGCGTTTTTGTGGCCACTACCTGGACTCGACGCTCTGGCTCTGCTGCTTCGGGGGACGGTTGATGGATGAGATGAATGGCGCTCTTGACGGGGGACCATAATGCAGCCGTTTTTCTCGCCCTCACAACCAAACGCTCCCCCAGACCCAATCACCCAAGGAAATTCTCGCACGTGGCTGTGACGAGTTCCTTTCGTGGTCGGGATCGATTCAAGCATCTTGTGTAACGCTAGTACCTGCAGACCCAATCACTCGTAGAGAACCTCGCACGTGGGAGAAAAAGGTCACTTTTGTGGTCGGGGCTGGCTCCGAGCACTGAGCTTGTTTGTGTAACGCTAAACGAGGTAGACCCAATCAATCGGGAGGACTCTTGCACGTGGTAGTAGCGAATGACGTAGGTGATCGGGGCTGGCTCCGAGCAATGAGTATGTTGTGTACCCTCGTACCTCGTACAGAGATTGGCAAAACCGGCTTCCTCCAAACTCTCTCATGTTGTTTTTTCGGAAGAAGTGGGGGAAATTAGCAGGCCTTGGCATTCTATAAACAGTAAAGTCTCTTCCACAAAGTGACCAATGAGAACTGTGATGAGATCAAACACAATTACGGATTATTTCGTGCCAGAAACTACCGTGATTCGTCTTGACAGCCTGGTTTCTCTACTTTCTCCCGAATAATTCCCACCAGAATAATTTCCCAGACTCTTGATTGAATCGTCCAATTAGAGTCTCAACCCCTCATTATGAGAGGGGCAATATAACCGGAGCTGGAAGTCTTTCTGGGGAAAACGATGCAGCCTTCACAATATGTGTCACTACATCGAGCATCGCGTAACTTACGGAACATGTACAGACCATATGATCACCCAGCTTGAGTTCCAGCGTTGTACCAGTTCCCATCTCCGAGGTGGTGGAATAGTCTGCTATGATGCAGGGCACGCCCCTACAGTAGCTCCGTCATCGACCAGAAAGAAGGGTCAATGCCCAGGATGTGCCGGTCGGTCGCTGAATACATATGTGAGAATAGTTTTGGTTCACGAATGGAAAATTCCTAACCAAAATAGAGCGTTTATGATTTTGATGACGACGGAAACCTTCACAAAACTTCAACCTCATCTGTTGATCCTCGGGGTTCAGGCTCGACTTAGGACGCTGGGAAAAAGCTGAATCCGGCAAAGCTGCCTAGTTAGGACTAGCTACGGTCTTTTCAAGGTTCCGGCGGTGTAAACAATATTCCATATTCTCGACTCGATGCAACTCCTGAGCATTTCTACTTTTCATGATGGCGACCGAGCCAATTAACTACACCTCCTTTCGTGCGTCACCAGATACATTGCTCACAGGTGGTACATCGAGTTTTATTCATGAGTTGGATGCGAATGCTGTTGTTAAAGTCCCGAAGCCTGATGATCTAAACCTCCACTCCGTCGAATGCGCTGTATACCTTCGCCTCGGGCGCCACCCTCGAATTGTCGATGTGTATCATGTTTCTCAGGGGGAAAAAAATTTGCTTATCCTGGAAAGGATGGACATGTCCCTACGAATGTTTCTCCGGCAACCCAGAGCGCGACCATTATCTGACGATCATATATTACTTTTCGCTGAACAACTCGCGGAAGGGTATATGTACTTGCACAGTAAAGCGGTGTACCATGTCGACATCGGAGCCCACAATGTTTTGATCAATAAATCTCGCTCCAATCTCAAGTTGTGCGATTTCGCAGGATCATCATTGGATGGCTCAGAACCACTGGTCTTTGCAGGATATCGAGCCCAATGTCCTTGGAGTGATGACCCAAGCACTGAGACCGAACTCTTCGCTTTCGGAAGCCTCCTTTACGAGTTATCAACAGGTCGCGAACCCTACGACGATAAGCCGTTGTCAGATATTAAAAGTCTGTTCCATTCGAAACAGTTCCCGTCTGTTCGCCATTTGGTCCTGGGGCCAGTGATAAACAAGTGTTGGATTGGACAATATACAGACACCAAACAACTCTTTAGCGATATACACCGCCTCCGGAGAACATACAAACTTCGCTCGGCTAAATCGTCTACACTTTTGCAGCAAAGCGTTACATATGGAGGCTTGTTTCTATCGATTGCGATTTGTATCTGGGTATCTAAGAGATGGAATCGCCGAGGCTCTGGCTAAGCATAACTGCTGTGACCTCACCGAACCCTATAACCCCAATCACCTGTGGAGACTCTTGCACGAGGTCGTGGCGCGTCGCTGTTGTTTTCGGGGCTCCTTCCGGGCATTGAACATGTGGCGTAACGCTATTGGTCGCTACTCCAGCTAGCGCCGACACGGCTCGCCCTTTGTTGCCCAGAATTTCTTGTGGTCAACCAACCCAACCAACGAGGAACCCGTCCATCCCATGCGCCTCCACTGATAAGGAGTCGCATCGGTACGTCCCCCGGGCCAATGGACGGATGGTCATGAGAATCCTCTTGCTGAAGGGAGCAGAAATTGGGGCCCCAGAACCTGCCCCCCAACTGCAGGTGTGCGGGTGGTTCATGTTGATCCGCAACGCTTGTACGGTACCTAGGCTGGGGCTACTAGCCGCCGGGCCCTTCGGCCGGCTGTTGGGTGGTTGATGTCTGAGCACGCCTTGCTCTTCATCGCCTTTAGTAATCAGATGATTGATGTCGCTTTGTATGAATTGGTTTAGTCTCGGTCTCTTTCTGTCGATGGACCAATTCATGTGTCTGTCTGATCAATTCCTGTACCAAGCATGCCCACGCGAGACGGGAATGGCTTGCTCGCCTCTTGGCCTGGAGACTCCAGAATCGTCAGACACAGGCTCGGTCAAGCGCTGCAGCCAGCCGGGGGAGCTTAATTAGGTATCCGGTGCTATCTTGGGCTTCGTACGCGGAACATGTTTTGGTAGAAAAAGAATATACCAGGTCCAAAAGGGTCATCACGTGGACGCCCATCCTTGGTCAATCTCCATCAAATTGGGGGGCGACTTGTTTTCTCTGCCAGGTCAATGCAGGCATGCTCGAAAAGAAGGGGGGGAGGGAGAGGGAGGGGAAGGGGAGAGAGTTGAGACTACAGTTGTCAGTCAATGAGTTCCATTGATGTGTTCATTCTGCATTAGTGTATGTATCTATTCGCTGATACCGTTCAACAGCCAAGAATTCCCTCCTACTCCGACACTTCCATTAGTGTATCCATTTTGTGATACCGCTCCCAGTGAGGTCATTTTTCCTCAATAGTACTCTGTCAGTCTGCTGATGCTCCCGTACTCAGTCACTTGAATTGGTGTCTCCGTTTGCTGATTCCGCTCTCAGCGAGGTCTTCCCCCATAACCATCCGCAACAAGCTCTGTGTATCAGTTTCCGTCCGGGGAAACAAACGGAGCTCCCAGTGCCACTCGAAGTGTCTCCTTCTTGTCTGCCGGGGTTCCTGCAGTGGGGAGCTCCAAGACCTCAAGGATGGCATTGACTTGGTCCTCGGTCAATCGGGCAATTCGGTTTGTGGGACCTCCGTGAATTGCCGCTGGGACAAGGGTACCCGAGAACGTGGGCTCACTGACTGCGGTGTGATTGTCATGAGGGTCATTGCCGTTAGCTTGGCTGCCATTGAGGTGATTGTCACTGATGTTACCGCCGCCGGTCTGGACGTCGGGCTGATGCGCGTTGAGCTCATTGTCCAAGCGCCAAGGCCAATATGCTCGAGGGTCATTGAGTTCTCTATGATACATCGCGAATCGTGAGCCTTGTGGGAAGAGGGGGACCTTAGGAGGGGATATCATACTCTATTTCTTCGTCAATCTCCCTCAATGCATATGAGTTCTCCTCATCCAAAAACCAATATATTGAACGCTTCAGTTCGAGGATGCGTCGAAGCATTCGGATCTCCAGCACTTCACCGAGTTAGCATAGGTAGGTATCATTCTGATCCAACCAACACTTACTCCAAAGGGCCTCTTTGAGGTCGTTGTGGCTTGGGGCATCGACGCGAGACTGTGGGGCGTTCATTGTTGTGAGTTGGTTGAGAATCTGATCAACGTCGTATGAAAAGCTGGTTAGAGAGCCGTGCAACTTCAGAGATATGTATGTGAGACGTGGCCGAGAAGTGGTCGAGAGGTGGTGGGAAGGAGCTACGAGGTCAGGAATATTTATACCTTAGAGCGTTGAGCAGAGGCAGCAGCGATCCTCTCCGTCACGCTATGCGCGTGCAGCTTCATATATGACTCAACCTCTGAATCATCAACAGCAAATCAGATTGCAAACGATCCAGATTGCAAACGTCAAGTCAAACGATCAAGGTCAAACGACCAAGGTCTCTTGGTGTTCTACCACCGTGACACTGAGCCCGGCTGGCGACTTCCTGCCGCTTTAACTCAGGCTGCCTCGCCTCCGGCTCAAGTACAGCTCAAGTCCTCAAGACTCTGCCTACCCTCCTCCAGCCTGGACCTGATCATCAACCATTCCATGGATTGTCAAGTCATGGCGAGGGACCGAAACAAGGTCAGGGGCCCTGAGAATGCATCGTGGTCCAATTCATGCCTTCAAGCAGTTGTTCTTTTTCCAGTGTGTCACGAGGCAATCTGAGCAGGCTGATCACAGCCCTCTAGAGTGCAATTATGGCATGAATTCGAGTACGAAGGACTATCCAAGAAGAGTCTGCGGTGCACAGCAACGACATTTCCTGCGTGCGTCACCGCGACGAGCTCTGGTTTAGCCTCGTAACGCTTGGCCAGGTCGCTGACTTAGTGCCAGACCGTGATACAGTGTCACTGCCCGCCAGTCTCTAGCCTCCCGCGCGAAGACTCTCACGAGTACTCCCGATCCTGCTGCTAAGGTCCTCATGGTCTTCTCCCTTCTTTGCTCCCCACCTGTGTCTCATCCCGTCCAATGCCTACTCGTCAAACGGTCTGATCGTGTGAAACCTGTTCCCTTCTCCGAACTTCCCTCCGTAGGGATCCAGGGGGGAGGGATTTGCCCTCCTTATCTCGGGCACGGATCGCTGATTTGTCCGAAACAATCCCAAATGACTACCAAGCGGGAAAATGGGGGGCGGAAAGGACTGAGTGCCGAAGAACAGCTGGAGCTTGCCTTGAAGATGGCTTTGAGAGGACAGATCTGGAATCCGCGGCAAATCCATTCACAACCCGCTCGCTAATAAGACTACTAAAGCTAAAACACGACATTCATGAAGTTTCAGGGAGCGTGTGTTGTCAAGAAGGAGTAATTGAGCTTGTCAGAGCATACTGACCAGTGTCAGGTACGTCGGGAAATAACCAGACGCCGATGCTTGGCAGACGGACTGAATGAAGCACTTCGCGGAAGCAGTTGCACGCACGACGCCCGCAAGCCTCGACAAGGACTTGAACCGGGGAAATTTGAAGTCGGTACGGTGCAAGATACGAGGCTTTATTATGTCGTGGCAGAGGGAGAATGGTCTGCAGATTCAGCAATCAGTCCACGACTCGATGGCCCCTGGAAGTGTCCCGAAGAAAGCCCTTTCACGAGAGCTCTACACCCTCAAGTTCTGTATTGCTAACGTAAGGAAGTGCATCAAAAACGAACTGAAGAATGTACTTGACGACCGAAAACTATGATATTATGGAGGAGCACCTTTGGCGAAGCGACCACCACGATTACCACCACGCAGGAAGTCGGGTGGACTATTGTGCGCTATTGAAAGTGTCCTGTTGGACCTCTGCGAGGTTACAGGAAGTTTGCAAGGCAAAGTGCAAGGTCTGAAATCAAGGCGGGCTTGACGCGAGGGTCTTGATGCTGAGAGTGTCTTCCAGGGCCTCATCTGCATGGTCGCGTGGAGAGATGGTGAGCCGGAATCAAGCTAGGTTTCAAACGACAACATGTGAAAGGCATGCAGGATGCCCCCAAAAGGTAGGTGATGGCTACACGTCACTGGGCTTTGGCTCTCATCGCAAACGTGGCTCTACATGCAAAGACCCCGACATCCTATGTACGAGAGGCTGCAACCTAATCCTCCGCTGTCTGCGCATGGGCTCCTGTTCCTACGCTCAATTTTCATCTCAACAGGCACCTTCAGAGACTACAAGACCATCGAAGCCGTCTTCCTGGGCGCCAGACCGCCGTCGAACAGAAACGTCAGATTGATGGGATAGGGTCGGACTGCATTAGAAGAACCAGTATTTCCAGAGATACCAGGGAATGGACTCACCAAGAAGGCCAAGAACGAAACCGCCTGGGGGAATCAGAGTCTAGGGTGGGCACAAAGAGCTGGCTTTCCCGACGGGATCGGTTTACACGTTTCCCGGCGCGAAGTCCTTATCAAGGTTGATGGTGCGCCGATCCCATTCGTGATCTCTTCATCGTATCAGAGGCTAAATTTGCAACAGATGGCGGCTATTCGTTGGGGCAAGTGATGAAGGTCGCCGCACCTCGAAACTCAACGACTCTCGTTGGACACTACCTGGATAACATGGGACGGCGCAGTGGCCTTCTTAGGCCTGCATCCACGGGGAAATATTGCGGAACCTTTCCGCCCAGCTTCGATGCGACACGAGCCGGATCTCCCGCACTCACTCCTAGCTGGGATACGTGACGTGCTGGAGAGTCGACACGATTTCCTGGCCCTTTGCGACCGCATAGCGGTCCTCACGACTCAACTGAAAGGCAGCATGCTCGTCAATGCTCGCGCAAAGCTCAGGCTTCAACGGCGACAGGCCTACGATCAGCGGCGCGCACTCCTTGACGAGGAAGTAGAAAATTGGCGTCGAACCCAACAGCTAGTGCAGACCGTCTGCCCTGCTGACGGCAGATAGCACTGGCATCGTTGTTATTTCGATTGCGTCGTCCGTCACATAGTTCCTGAACGCGACTGCCTTGCCTGAACGCTTTCGCTTGTGAGAGCGCTGCGGAGCCCAGAGGGCATCTCCGCGCAAGCAATTACCGATTGCGTACCAGGAACCCTTATGGCCAAAACAAGATCGCTGTTCGGTGCCTTCTTGTGGGCGGGAGATTCAACAGTAAGGATGACCCTCGCCGTTGGCCTCGGTTCCCTTTCCTGACAGTTCGCCCTAGTATCGAGCCGAGACGCAGATGGACGCATGTCTACGAGTCCTCCAAATGGTCTCTCGAGAAGCGGACTGGCTTAAGCGAATTCTGCTTCATGTGCAGCACGTGGGTAACGAGCGACATAGACTGGAAGACACATCGCCAGAAGCACCTCGACCACCTCGGAGTCCCAGTTCGGTGCGACCCAGTCATTTTCCGTCGTTGCACTGCTAGTGCAGGATATTGCAGTGGTTGTCTGGGTAACGCGGAACTTCCTCCCGACTTGCGGATTATACAGTTGTTGGATTGATATGACTGGCTCCGGCATCTCTCTGGACGTATACCAAAGTACATCCAGAGCCTGTATCCAATGTCCCCAATCCCATGCCCAAATCCTATCTGCTCTCTAGCGGTTTACTCTGAGCTCGACCTTTGGCACTACCTAGAAGACAGCACAGTTCTCGGTGCGCCCCAAAACGCCAACGTTTGGTCGACGGTGACCAGGATCTGGACTTCTAGCTCCAAAATGTCCTCAGACCGGAGCAGGCACACCTCTGTCGCAAGTCTGAGGGCCGTCAGACCATCAACTTGAGCGGGCTCAACGATTGCGGACCTGAAGACCCCATCGATTGAACGTGGCCGAACGATCCAACCCTGGATTTGGACATGACATCCGCGGGTGGCTGACGGGTGCCATCAAAATTGCGCCACCGATTGACGGCTCCACTTCCCTGTGCATGTCACGAGCTGGCAGCGTTTGCGGTGAATCTGACGGTTCCTCTAGCGCTGAAACCCTGCAGGCCCCTGCGTTGAGTATCTTCTTCCAAGCAATCCCTGAAAGTCAAGAGGACGGCCACTCTCTTGGATCGTTCTTGTCGGAGTTTGTTGGGGGAGAAATACCGATCGACCCAGAGATTATGTGCAAACAGCCAAGCGTTGAAACTATGGGGGTGGTCGACCTTAAAATCGGTCGCGATGAGCCCACGCCGGAGCTCCTAAGGCGTGCAGAAACGCAAAGTGGACATCTCAAGCGAAGCCGCTATCGACCGGAAAATCTAATTGAGACCACTGATGATCCAGCAGTCGAAGCTTTTGGCACTTCAATCATTGTTGCTCCAGGAAAATTCGACGGTGCCGCACTACAGAGCTCGAGATCTGAGGATAGTTCATCTTCTAGGTAGATACCCTGACATCTTATCAAATTGCGTCCAGAAGGAGACGGAAAGGCACAAAGGAAGGAACTGGATTTGACCCTGAAGACACACGTCGGGCGACTTTGGAGCCTTTTCGATGGTCTCGCAGCTTCGTGCAATTGGCGAGAAGCGAAAGTTTGTGCATCGCAAGCCGATTAAGGATCTCGAGGATATTCTTCCTCGGTCGATCAACGGTCTGCAACCATGGAGACCGTCCAGGATCTGACTGCATTACATGGCAGTCAGGCGCCGATTGCAGACCAACCGATGAGGAGTTGGTTGTTCCACTGTGCTCGAGCACGCCCTTGTCAATGTGAAGCGTCCACTTCTGGTCCCTTGTCCGCTCCCAGGGATGGAAGGGGAGGTCAATATTCGTCCGTTCTAGGGTCAACGCAAGATGGCGGCTGACACCTGTGGATGCGACAGGTGTTCCTGGTGCCAGAACTTACTCCTGTTGCCACACCCTGTCAACGACAATCCACTGGCAATCCAGGCTACGTTATACCAAAGGGAGGAATTATAAATATACAGCCCAAGTGGCCACGTTGGGAGATCATGTTGATATGATCCTCATTGGTGCATATTGCTTTGATCCAAGGACGAGCACTAAACATGGTCTTGCAACGGTTTGACAACTTTGAAGGATCTTGGGCAATAGCGAGAGGCAAGCGCGGGATAAGCGCCCAACACTGAAGCGTCTGGCCAGTTTCAGCTGTCCTCGCGTCCGACTCATCTGAGGGTAACTCGGACGACATGCCACTACTCCATTCTTTGGTACATTCCTCGGGATGGCGGCCAGCCAGCTTCAACAATCCTTGTTGAAGCTCGCCAATAATTCTCTGGCCTTGGTCCCGTTGTTGCTTTTTTCTGAGTTGCCCTTACGGTCGTTTCGTCCTTTGGCATATATTCTCCAGCTGTTGTGTTGGCATTGCTGTTCACTCGTGTCGCGGGCCTCATCATTGCGTCCTCTATATGTCAAGCTCTCACTCCAAGTCTCCACATAGCTGCCCTCTTCTCCGGATGGCTGAGCTTTTGAGCCAAGACCTTCCACCTCGCCAGTCTGGCGTTTCGTTTTGTACCGTGTCTGTATTCAGCACGTCATCACCTGATTCGGTGTGGAGAATTGAATTGGCGGTGTCTATCACTCATGAGCTTAGTAGACCATCTATCGTGCCCGGAATGGTCAAGCATTCTCTCATCTAATTCATCTCCCCTCGGGCGCAGAATCGTCATTATCTTCGGCCATCGAAAGAGTACGAACACTGAAGCTGCAGTGACAATAGAATGGTCGCAGTTACACAGGTCGGGAGTGATACTGCACTGGCGCTCGTTGGACGTATCTGTGTCCGTCGTGGAAATTTCTGGCTTCGTGTCAGATATTTTGTGAGATCGGCTTGTATCAATAGCAGATGCGGCTGGTATACTTACCCAAGGCCTTCAGAGTACCATCACAGTCGACGTCAGCAACGATGTTGGAAATAAGGTCGCATCTCAGCGGCTCGCAGCCTGTGGCATCTTTTTGCCCCGGCGTGGCCTCCATTGTCTAAATCTGCGCAAGTCGTTTTGGACGTGGACGCCGCTTGGAAGGGTCTTCGAAGATGTCATTGTCCATCTTGGGATTGGGAGAGTGGTGATTTCGAAGAGCAGAGAGCGGAAACACCGTGAGGGGGAAGCAACCAAGGAATCATGCTGGAATAATGTATATATATGGCGGCGATCCCCATGGTCGCACGAGAGGCAGGACTCCGTTCATTGCAGTCATCCGAGCTCATCAAGCCGAATCTGCCCTCCGCCTTGAAATGATGAAGAGGCGTATCTGGCACCAAAACCAAAATTCTTTACGTCCTTCTTCATTCCTTCTCCCCCGTGAGCCGACCAAGACGACAACACGTCCCATTCCAGAAACTGGTCCCACCCCGAGGTTCTTGGTGGAGTTGAAAAAAATCGTCGCTGGACCAGCCAGAGGGAGCGAAGGGAGACGCACAGACTGGAGACATCACCACCGCTTCATCCAGGAGTGCGTCAGTTGCGCCATTGGTTCTGCGTTGGTCAACATGGCGTCCAGCAATCTCCTCGACATGTATGAATCCCTCGCGCCAGCCGCTATCCATACTCAACACTTCCACCCTGGTCTCCGTTGTGGATGAGGCAGAAACGAAGCCAGGAGAGCGAAGATGCCGTTGTTGACCAGGCCTGTGTCCGTGTGCAGATGGAGATGTGTCTGAATTCGGCAAACGAGCGGGCTGGAGGGAAATGGCGACGCTCAAATCTGCGTCCTCCCGCCTCAAACCTGACAAATGTCACGCCGGGTTGGTAACGAGTGCCCGCTTTTTGGAGTTGCTGGAGGGAAATCCACTTTTCCTTGCTCTTGAATCCACTGCTTCTCAAGACATGGCAAAGGAAGTCTCCTTCAAATGCGTCGTGATTCGTTTTGCATTCCGCTCTCTTCCAGATCTCTGCAGAATGTATTGGAGGATTCTCTAATGTAAGAAAGGCACGACCTTCCTACCCATAGACTGTCGATTCATCGTTCTGCAGACCAAGGTGTCGAGCACACCGTCAGACTCCGAAGGGCATGTCCAAGTTGGCAGAGAAGGAGGCCAATGCCGCAACCAGCAACGGAAACTCGTCAGCACCTGCTGCCGGGCAGAACGCTGGAAATTCCCGCAGTCAGACCAGGTCGGGCGTGGGCTTTATGAATCCCCTCACCCCAGAAATTAAAAGAAATGATAAAGCCATCGAAGGAGAAGGAAAAAACAGCTCTCAGAATAAAATGTCAGTTTCTCTCATCGATCTTGTGCAGGTTATGCCAGCCCTCCAGGCAGAGCAATTGAGGGATTTCTTTGACCTCATCAGGTAGTCGTCTCTGGAACTTGGTTGAAACTACTTGATTAATATAATCTGTACGCATAAAAAAAGATTGATCTAGACTGGGAATCGAATAGTATATATACGTATACACATCCCAAATAGCAAAAAGTTCATTTTCTAGGTTTGGCGTCTAGATATCTTACCTTCCCCCCTCTAACCAGTTCCCCATGGGTGCTGCGGCTCCTATCCTCCCCCCGGGTGGGGAGGGTTCTCGAGCAATCTTACAGCAGCCAGGGGGGGAACCAGTTATTTGTTTTTTGATATTTCTGATTAATGAATGGTATGGGTGAGACCTCGATGCTACCTTGGGCAAATAGCGAACCATACTATTCATCAAACTAAGGGGGGAAGGCCCCTCCCGCCAAACCCGATAGAATATGAACTTTTGTGAGAGTTCCATATCCCGAACTTGAAGTGTAGCGTCTTTTTGTCGAGGTCTCAGATTACCGCGTCTTTCTTTTTGCACTTCTTTCGAATTGGGCTATGTTGACAAGAATTCCGGGTTTCTCGAATTTATATTGGAATAAAATCTGTGGATGGTGGATCCACCCTTTTCTCTTTCCCTTTCCAGCGTGAGCGTGTGTGCTCGTTACTTGGCGGGTGTGGCAATGTCCTCAATACCTGAGGCGGTGGACCCTCCTCATCCTTTCTCGTCACCGGGTGCTCAGTCCTGTTTCTGGGCCCCCGCGGTCATTGGGTACTTACGCGCATGATTGGTCGGCGTTTCTCTCTCTCTTCGAGTATGTGGAAAACTTTCACACGACCCGTCTACGAAAGGTATAGTTTTAGGACCTAGGGTATTCGGGGAACTAGGACACGCCCTGTAAAGACGAAAGACAATGGATATAATCTCTCGCAGTCTGTGCCCTTCGTGTAAGATGGGAGGCGCTTCTTGCTATATTACCTTCTCCGAGGCCTTTCTCAACCGATCTTCTCTCTCGTTGTCACCACCTTGTTGCCACATTTTCCACCCTAACAGAATTTCCATAGGTAGCAAGGCGATGATGGACTTGGAGGGAACTATGGCAATCGCAGTTCTTCCCGAAGTCTCTCATCTTTCCTTCTTTCCCTAGGAATAAACATAGCAGGAGAGGTTGGATACCATCCTGCAGGGCAGAGCGCTCCAATTGATTCATTCTGACCCATACGTTATGCAGACGTAAATCTAGAGACCGAGTCGGACACCAGCTGAATGGCGACAAAGATTCTCGAACAAATCCTCGAACGCAACAAGCTTGGTCCGACTCAGTCCGACGCAGTGCGTCCATGGCCACGACCTTGGAAATTGAGCGGGATCTCCGGCACGACGGCCGAAAGTCTACCAGCCGACTTCTGGAGGCCGCCGGAGTTTGCGGCGGTTGAGAAGACTCCGATGAAAGGGTTCCAGAGAACAATGAGCGTCAGGCACCAGGTCACTCACTTCACCATATGTAAATAACCAGTGGCATCGACCGTATCTACTAAGTCCCTCCCCCCCCCTCCCCGAGGGTCAACACCGGCAATAAGGTATATTCCGAAGAGCCTCCTGCGTCGATGCCAACCGCGAGATCTGTCCCTACCTTAGCTCTTCGGAATGCTGCCGTCTGGCCGAGCCGACTTCCTCGCTCTCGTCGCGTGCACGTCTTCGATGATGCTTGCAAACCTCGGTGACAACCATCGCCACCAAGGATCAGACAACGTCTTGACATGTCAGCACCTGGGGGGTCGAGCCCATGGTCGAGCAGGGCCCCGGGATTCATTCATTGAACCTATGCCTCCTTGCTATTAATGCATTCGCAACAAAAGTCAGATTTTAGAGAGATTGTGTCAACCCTCTTCGCGGTAGTCCCGGCTGGAGCCTGAACCTGAAGATCCTGAAGACCTCGATACCACCACCGCCGCCGATTATCTTCATCATGCTGGCATTGATATCAAGCTGTTGTTATGATTGCGTGCTTCTTCGGATTTCCCCTCTCCCCAAATGATCAGCCAAGATCAAGTAATCTGGGGACCACTAAGATCACCCCGAACTCATACAAAACTCTTACAACTTACATAATGTCATAACCCAGACAACCCAAGCAAACTCATACAAACTTCGGATAGCTCAGACAACTCTGGGAGTCTTTTGTCGGAGAGGCTCCCAGTTCTATTCCGAGTCAGTCATCCGTCAGCATTGGTTGCTCCTCCGGACCTGCCAAAGGGAGCTCCCCTGCCATCGATGCTGCCTACCTTCAGCGGCGGGTGCATACCACTCTTGACTCTTGGACGCTTTGCCCCATGCTTTCAACTCTCCGATCATGCCTCGAACGTTTGGAATCGCCCTCGATGGCATCTTGAGACATGGCATCGAGCTTTCTCTTCTTCCCCTCCTGAGCAGCATCGAGAACTGCACCGATTTGAGCACGGCGACGGTCTCTTCCCCACTCGAGTACATTGCGGACAAAGAGGCGGAGTAGGAGGTAATCTTGAGGCCTATATACTAAAAGCCCTTGGATTTGCTGGGTATAGTATATTCTGCCGCTCCCATCGTCTTCCTTCCATGATACTAAGAGGCGGGCTTCGCTCCCGTTCATGGCGATACTGAAGACTGTAGTGTCCACGGGTGAAACAGTCGATGACATCGAGAGTTGTTCGATATATCGGTTGAGCTTTTCGGCCATGTTGATACAGGTTGCCGCGCCTCCTAGACATTGATTCGTGGCTACCCAGAGGCTTCCCGCGGTAGGACCAAGCCCGTCACCTTTGATTTCGATAACGAAAAATGGATAGATGAGCCCTTGACTGTTGGCAGTATATTCGATGTCATTCATATTTTTGAATTGTCTTTGCTGTCCCGATGTGAAGTCGTTCCAGAAGTAGCCGTAAAGGATATCCGGCTTCGGCTGACTTACTGGAAGATTGATCTCCGAATCATTTGAGCTTGGAATATGTTCTCTGTGTATAGGTAAAGGTTCCTCCGTCATACCTAGACCTTCAAGTCTCCTTGAATCCGTAGGATCTTCAAAAATGTTTTTTTTGAAGTACTTGGTCACTAATGACTCGGTGCCGGTGACGTCGCTAAGGTTAGTCAGATTGGTGTCTTTTCTGATATCCTCAGCTTCTGGTTCCGGTGATTGACGCTCTTTAAACATATCATCCACGAGACCCTGAACATGTTCAGGAAGCTTCTCTCTCATGCTGCGGAGTTGGATGTTGTTATGGTCGAGGTTGCGTTCCCGGTAGCGAGGGGCTCCAACCAGGGAACATGAGGCTCTGGTCTCCGGATTGGTTTCCGGAGATGGGTCTAGTGACGGGTCTGGTGAAGTGGGCTTCTTGGGCATTTCCAATTCGGACAGGATTCTTGTCGGCTGGAAGAAACGGCAGATGCGAGTTAAGTGACTGTCCGACTTGGAGTGTTGTCGTCGGCCCTCGTCCAAAGATGCGAGCCAATCCTCGACTTTTGAGGTCTGAGAAGGTTTTGGGAAATGGAGGATTGTGGCGAGTGCTGGCGGACGATGAGGTTGCGGTTGATGGAGGCTCTCCAGGCGCGCTGGCATTATAGGCGACTCCAAAGTGTCGAGCCCTGCAGCCGCCTTGGGCGCATGACTTTCCGAGAAACTAGACATATTCATCGAACAGGATAATGGTCTTTGCGTAAAACCAGGTGTCTCGATTGAAGAGGGGGAAGGATGGCCTCCGGTAAGACTGAGCTGTGAGGTGTCGTCGACGTCTTTGTTGTGTAATGGAAGGAAAAGACTGTGTAAGGGGAACAAAAGACTGTGTGAGGGAAACAAAGGACGAGCGTGTAAAATGTGGCGGTCTTTTTCAAAGGGGTCGTCCGGATCCATCCTCGGCCGCCCACCGTGCCTTTGTTGTCTTTGTCTTGCAGGTGAGTCATGTTCCGGGTGCAGCTCAGACTGTCTCTACCTCCCACCTCCCTCCAGGAGGTTACCCCTGGGCATTCTTCGTCCAAGTACTGTTCAGTCTCTTTCAGTAGTCCAAGGGAGCCGAAACCTCGGGCATGCTCGTCCCAAGGTCCCTGGTCGTGAATGATGTTCTTCCGGAGGGGACCTTCAGGCAGCGGCTGGAACGGGGTGTCAGATTAGAAGGGTGGTTTTTTGCTGTATCCCATACGCAGTCCTGTTGGAGTCAAACTGTCAGAGAGAGAGAGAGAGAGAGAGATCTCGTGGCGTGGAAGATACATGAGCGCCGCAGAGCGGAATGCGGTAGTCTTGGCGCCTCGACGTCACGTGAGGTGCGGCATCACACGAGTCGCCGTGCTTCAGCTTGCATCTGTCCAACCATTGCCTAAACAGGGCGGGATCAGCCTCGAATTCGGGCACTCGCCGGCCGCGATCATTCCTATAGATTGGAACCTCGTCGGCTGCGGGATTTAGCCCCAAGAGCGCTGAAGGTTTGAATTCGAGCCCGATGGGAATGTTATTGCGATCGCACAACACTCGGGACTTGATAGTTGGGCGAAAAGGGATCGAATCGAGACGACCAAGGAGTTCTTGTCGGTCAAAGCGATACACTCGCCTCACTGGGCTTACACCACGCGCTAGTGGATCAGCGAGCTCTCGACCACCCATGTTTCTAGCATGGTCGACCAGCTCCAGAGGCAGGCAGTCTATCCAAGGATGACTGCTGAAGCGCTGGATCAGCGTCCATGATGCATGTGCAGAGCCTGCAGAAAGAACAGCGTGTCTGCCACATCTGCATCTCTCGAAAGCTGGGAACCGGTTCCCATTCATAGGGGAGTGTTGTCTCCGGTCAGATAGAAATCCCCACAGCAGTCAAGGAGAATAGAATGCCAGTTAATCCGGGAGCAGACACCGCACAGTTCGATATCTTTCCTTCTGCCCGCCTGTAGCCGAGATCCATATTTGGCGGTGAGATGATCAAGGAACTTCATGTCCAAGGTTCTCTGGGAAATATTGTTTGCGCAAATATTAACTCCGTAATCGAGAAAAGCGTCCTAGAAACATTGAAAACTTAGTGCCAAAAATTCAAGAAGAGTGATAGCTTTTATTTCTTTCTCTGCCTTCTATGTACCATTGGTACTGGAGTCGAAGGGGCAGTGCGTAAGAAACTTTGAGGCAGCAGCGCGGGAGCTTGGGCTTACCAGGTCAGTGTGAGAGGTAGCGGGAAGCGCAATACACGCCGAGTTATTTACGAACACCTGGCTCATGGTGCGGACAATGTAGTTGATTAGCGTTTGTCATGGATCACCTATTGCCAGAACATCGTCAGCCGAGCCGCATTGGAGCCAGGACGAAGGAATTCGTAAAAGAGCATAAACATCTTGAGCACTGCTGAACGTTGGACCTATTCTTCTCGGGAATGCAGTGTGACTCTGCTCCACTACATCACTACTTATGATTGTGGCACTCCGCACATTTCCAAGTTCACATTGGTAGATCACTTTTTTGACCATCATGTAAGTCAGCAAAGCCACCGAAGATTTGAGAAGCGTTGCAGAGAGGGTCCCATTTACAAACGGGACTTTGATTCCGGCAGAAGAAAACAAAGACTGTTGGCTGATGCTGTTTCAAACTCAACCTGAACTTACCCACATCGGAAGCTCGCAACTGTATTTAGTAGCCTTCCTCACAGCAAAGATACTTCGGCGTACAAGTCTTGCGATGTGGGCAAACGGTTGAATCGGGAACATGGAAGTCGTCGAAAACGTAAGGAGCAGAGGCCAAGGGCGACAGGTCAATGGTCCTGGAATTTCTGCTGAATCAAGGCCTTTGGAATTTCCGGAAGGCCGAATCTATCGCTGCTATGACACTGCTGGATCCATAGATATCGGCGGGGGTATGGCCCCAACACTACCCTTGGGATCGCTCAGGAAGGCAACATGCTTCCAGGAAGATTTCACCTCACCAAAGCCATTATCGTTTTCTGGCCCGAGCAAAACGCGCCTTGAAAGCAAGTGCTGAGTAAGTTGCCTGAGTGGTGGCGGAGGTGTTGCACACTCAGCAGCGCCTGAGCGGCCGGTAATTACCCATTGTGGACCATTTTCGGCCTTCGGGCATCCGTGTTTTGGGTCCCGGACACTCAAGCCTAGATAGGGAAGCCCAATTTCTGACCCTGGCGCTCAGCTATAGTTTCCAGCAAAGTTTCAAGGAAAGGGCCTTGCATCAAGCATGTTCGAATCTTTATTGAGTCTACCTTTAATGTCGCTTAGTTTTCAATCCCTGAAACAAGTTCCTCACGAGTCTGTCTTGTACACGATAATCCCTGTCTCTATATTCTTCTACCGGCACGGCTCACAGAAGAGGAGAGCCCTGAATGTGTGACGTCTCGTACAAAACGCAGGAAATCCTGCTTGGTAGACTGATTTACCCCGAAGAAACTGAACTGGAGAAGGAGAAGGAAGGCAAGGCTGTTAGGGACCCCGCTAAGAATAAGACAAGTGGGCCAAGCACAGCCAAGGTAAAACAGCAGATAAGGGGCGCATGCGGTATGCAGCCTACTCAAACCCTCCTCAAGGTTTGGAGTGTCTGTATATAGGGCTAGAGCTACCAATAGTAGGTTTTATTCTGCTGTTGACCTGTCCATTTACCTTCTTCCCTTACAATCAGGTGCTGAGGTCAATATAATTGCTATTGTGCTACAACATCGTCTTGATCCATGTGAAAGGCATTCACTGTTGGACATTTTCCAGTCTCAACCTGCAGTACCACTGTGTGTCTGAAAGCTCAGACATTTTTCTCATCGGCTGTTTCCTTGTGGAGAATTTCAATCTCTTTCGCAGTCTGTTCCAGGCTGACATGAGCCACTGCCTCCTGACCATCGAAAATCTTAGCGACCTCTTCAAGGGTCGGGCCCTTGGTTTCCACGAAGACGAAGTAAACCCAGACAGCCTCGACGCAGTCCCAAAGCTAGAGACACAAGGTGTGTTAGAACAGACATCAAAATCTTCAGGAAGTTGGATGGTGGGTCTTACAGTGTAGAAGAGCCAGAAGTTCCAAGCATGGGGCAAGTTCTCGATTGCGACAGGGTTTGTCTGGGCCGAAATGGCGAGAATGGCCTGAACGGTGATGTTCATGATCATCACGCCCTTGGCGCGGAGGTGGAAAGGCAGGACCTCGAGGGTATAGGCAACAAGCAGACCCGAGAAACCAATAGAGTAGAAGATACCAAAGATCCAGACAAAGACAATCTGGGCGATACCAAAGTTTTGCGCGTCATTATGAGTTTCGTATTCGCCGGCCATGGCAGTCCAGAGTGCGAATGAAATAACCATGCCTATAAGGGGAATACGTGTCAGTGATCCCGTATTGCTTTGAGTTACTTACTCGGCTAGTACATACCAGTAATAGAGATCAGGAAAAGCGGGCGTCGTCCGGCTTTGTCGACCATAAGCGCAGCGCTGATGGAGACGATCAAGCTGAGGCAGGTTGAACCAAGAGAGAGCTGGGCACGCCAATCAGTAACGGTAAGGAAGTTTTAGAAGTTTGGAGTGGAGTGCATGATGAGCAGTGTTGTACTTACACCAAGCTTCTGCACCTGCGTTGTGATGCCAGCACCATTGTAGACCAAATTTGCGTAGTTGGAAACAACAGCGTTACCGCTGTATTGTGAGATGATACCGATAGAAATGATGATGGCAAGCCTCCAGCGATTACCCCTGGTCTTGAAGAAGTCGAGGTAACTGCTGCTTCCAGCAATTTGCTTCTCAATCCGAAGAGTTTCGCCGATTTCGCGGTACTCAAATTGTACTGTAAGGTCCTGCTCATTACCGTTGGCATGCCACTTAGCCAAGGTCTGGAGGGCCTCTTCGTGGCGGTCCCTGGAGATCAGCCATCTGGGGGATTCGGGGATTCCTGAGAGAAGTGGTCAGCTTATGTCACGGATGAGAATCCAAATGCTCAGACGTACCCCAGATGAAGATAAGCTGGCAGATGGCCGGCACAATTTGAAAGAGGGTCAGGGCTCGCCACGACCAGTCGCTCTTTACGTATTGGAGGCCAAAGCCGATAACATTGCAGACTAGTTGCGGTCAGCGGGCTCTGCTGTGAAGCAAGAACAGGGGAGCAAGAAGATTCCGTACAGAAGCTTCCCAGATTCCACAAGCAGTTATACACGGTGGTCACCGGAGCACGGTGCTGGGGGTGAACAATCTCGGTCAACAACATTGGTGAGGTCAGCTGGCTGAGCGAGTTGCCGAATCCGAGAATGAAACGACCAGCACAGAACACTGGAGGTGGTTAGCTTCTGCGAATGTGAAAGTATGTGCCATCGCAACTATGTGCAACTCACTTCCATAATTTATCGAGGCAGTGTTGATGATACAACCAATAATCATGAAGACGCAGCCGACGACGATGCAGGGCTTGCGCCCATATCGATCGGTGATCGTCGGCCTTGATTTCAGCATTAGCCACCCAGCCACGCACTGGTTGCTTCCCCTGCACGCAAAAACTTACACGATGAACATGGAGAGAATGGAGCCGATGGTAAACATGTTGGTCAAGAGGCCGAGGAGACTGGACTTGGAAGGGTCCGTTCCAACGTTATGGAAGTAAGCCTCCCAGAAGTCGTACTGCTGCAAGAGATTGAGAAGCGATCTGGAGAAAAGCAGGCTCAGCAAAAACCGTAATCTCTAGACAATGCCAACATTGTTTCCGTCGCAATCGACTTACCCATCATACCCAGTGGTAGCAGAAGCGACCAAAAGACCGAAGCAGCAGTTGATGTAGAGCTTGCGTAGACCCTTGTCCTTCGTCCAGGACACCTTCTCGAAGTCCGGTGCCTCCTCGACGGCCAGCTGCCGGTTTTCCTGGGCCGTCACATTTGGTGCCTTGAGATCAACCATGTTGGCAATGGCTTCCCACAGAGCTATGTGACACTGGCAATATTGTGTGGAGAAGAACAATATGGCACGAAATACCAGGCCCAATGAGCGAAAGAGCGACTGCAGATGAAGACAGGGAGGTCTGTGTCTCTGGGGGAAGAGCACATGGCGACTAAATAGTATTGCGTTTTCGTCTCAGGGGCCGACAGACGACAATCCAAACTCATTCCCCAGACCCACCCTCGACTCTCCGCAGTTTCCCCATTGAACGCGGGGTCGGAGATCGAAACCGCCTCTAGCGTGGATCACCATGCATTGGATGGCGTGGAATCGCTGGTCCCCGGATAATATCTGCAACGGAACTATCGATTCATCGGGTCAGGTGCACGCCGGGTGAATGGAACAGTACAGGCTATTTCGCCCAGCAAAGGTTAGTCTGATGGGGTGATTGGTTGTGTCGCTAACTTTCCGTGGTCAGCGGCCGCTTCACGAACCGGTTAAATATCCAAACCCCTTGATTCTAGACTCACTCGCCGCCGTCTGGTTCAGTAGTGCATGTGTTATAGCCTGAAAGAGCAAACACCGCGCCATGTTCAGTTACGCCGTCGCTTTTGATTTCCCAGAATAGATCCAGGATTCCGGGTTCTGCACCGGGTATGTCAGGTTAATTGCAATTGAACCCGAAGAGTTGCCGCCGCGTGTAAAGCCCGGCACATTCCCGGCATATTCCCGGTAAAATGCCCAACACTGGGATCGGGACTTTGTAATCGTGCACGAGGGGGGAAGCATCCAACCAGTCTTGATGGTACAAGATCTTTATTTGCAAAAGTGGTGTGGTTCTTGCACTAGCGGCACCGTTATATCTGATTTACCCAACTGGATGATCCTATCTCTCAAAGGATGATTTGGATTCGGCCATCCTGTGAGGGTGCGACATGGACCTGATGTCATTGGAAGTATGTGATCAGACCTGGGTGCTTGAGAAATCGATTTCGTAGTGTCTTCCAGTCGAACCGAGTTAGGATCGCAGTTGGTCCATTTTGCGTTTGTCTCTCCAGATGAGGGTTTGCATTTAAGGTCCACATTCCAACAGTATGTTGAAGGGAGGTGCATGCTTGACCTTTGGCAGTAACATGTATCGTATTGCTTTCAACGAGTCTTTCCTGTCATGGTTAGTGCTAGGTCTTGAGCCCGTCCTCCAATTCATCGCCAGAGACATCTGTTCCAGGATGTTCCACAGCATGGTAGCGCTGCGGGTGGGAAAATCTTCGGGCTTTCTGCTCAAGTTGGTGGTTGGTGATAACTTGAAAGTTGAGAAGGAGACTCCATGTAATTGAAGCAGGGGGTTTCGAAATCTTGGGGCCCATTCAGTGCAATCTACGGCGTGATCTTCTGCTGCCATTGTGGGTTTTGCGGACGGCAAGCATGATTTCCTGCCTGCGTTCTGCTTGACCAATGAACCGCAATCGCGCCCAGTGCTTCATGGGAAGATGCAGTTAGGCTCGAGTCCTGAAAGCCGCCGGACTCGCTTCTTGCCAGGCATACGCTTGGAGAGAGATCTTGCCTTTCTTGCTCTTAATGAATATCACAAGAGATGGCATTAGCCCGGGCACACGCTGATCAGGAGGGTGAGAGGGCCGTCCTGAAGTTGAAGTTGAGGAGCTGGTGTTGCATCTGCGGTTGTTCTCTTGGCACCCGATCAGATCATGATTAAGGAGATTTTGGACTTGGTGCCGACTCTGGCGCTGCTCTGGTTCGTACGCATGCATCCCCCTGCTTAGTCTCTTGACTGTATGTCCATTGGCCAGTGCCTCATCGTACACACTCCCCCACGAAGAAAGTCAAAGCAGTTAAACCAAATAAATCTGCCAAGCTGATTTTCTCGACGGTTCAGTGCTCCTGGGTGATATCTTGATATCTCTCATATGCGTCTTCAACGGACGGACTCAACACAGCAGTGATTTGGGCGGTCGTTAAATCGTCGCAGGACCAGGGACGAAGTTATAGGACGTCGCGAACACTCAATTGACGCAAAGTGAAATGCTGCTGCATCAAAAGGAGAAATGCAAGGTAACCAGAAGACCATATCCTCGTCACCGCATCTCCAAGCCTGATGTGGCGTTCAGGCCTGGGGTTCTTGATGCCAAGGGAGGCAGCAGATTCCTTGTACATGTTTGCAGGCTCGCCTCCACGTTGACGACGATGCCGCGCTTCGCCTTTTTGGAAGGTGCGGTACGCCTTGGTGATGAACTTGCGTCCGCGAAGTCATCGTCGTGGGCTGCTTCACTCTGGGTGCAACAATCGGATTCACTGTCTAGCTGCCGCACACTGCTTCCGGCGACGACATTGTCTGATAGAAGTTGGTATTCCTTCAGAACTGCGCGTAGGTACTTGGTCAAGGCTTCCCATGATTTCAAGAGCAGAAGGCTGGTCGCAGCCAAATCACGATGACTGAGTTGACTCAACCGATGAGTTGCGTCTCTCAGATCTGTCATGGTTCATTGACTTAGATGCAGGAGAGACAGAAGTGCGAGTGACGCAAAAAGCGGTGAATCACGGGCCGCAGCCATTTGGCACAGGCTATTTTGCTCTTGAGGTGGCCGCCCTCGAAATGTCCACCGTGAAGTCCAGGGGTAGTGTCGAGGGTATAGGAGACGATGTATTGCGGCTCGCCTGGTGTGCAGAAGCAGCGACGGATAGGAGAGATGAGGTTATTTCCGTGGGTGGGTGGCTTCGCTCCATGTGGAGGAGGTCTCGGTCCGAGGGTCGAGTGAAAGGACTCCCGCCTAGACTCCAATAGCAGCTTGACCCAGTACAGGGATATCGCCTCGCGTGGTCCTTTCTGTGACGGTCCAATGCGGCAGTAGATTCGAACGTCCGCGTGCGACAGTCTGGCTCCTTACACCGGTAGGATTTCAGATGTGCGTCGAGGCATGTACTGGGAGCATTCGTGTCAGTGAGTCTTCAAGCCTTCTCATCATTCCTGGGAGGCGTACTGGTATTCGTCCCGCCACGGTATGGGCTCATGGCTGCAATCTGGATTCCCGGATCAAGGACAAGAGTACTGGTTGCTCACGTTGGGCTTAGTCGAGTAGTAGAAGTGTTCGACCACCCGTGCCCTGTCATGGCCAAATTCGCGGGCTTCTCGCATTCGACCGTGTGAATTTGGTTTCTGTTGTCTCCGTGCACCGTACCTCATTTGTTTTCAGGAATCGGGTGCAAATCGTTCTGCATCGTGCAAGGGTATCAGTGTCGGAACGGAAGGCCAACAGGGCAGGAAGCAATGAAACAGCACCGAAGAACGACTGAAAAATGCCACTATGCGGGCAGCCAAGAGCTGTACATGAAAGCTGGAGTGATGCAATCCTTCTTGTCATCCCAAGTATATTCGAGACTTCTGGTTTCGCTTATTCTTGGTAAGGCATGCATCGCTTCCCCACTCCTCCATAGCGTGTTCTGCTGGGTAACTTCATGGGGCACCACACGCAAGGCGAGGTGAGCGCATATTGTTTCGTCCATGCTAAGTGTCTGTGATGAAAAACAAGAGCAGAGCGAACACACGACGCTGGCTCATCTCGGACCCTGGATTTCGACCCACACAATCGGCTTTCATGGCACCCTTTGATCCCGCCTCCGCGGCGGGGATGCCAGGGTTGTCTTTGATGGGTCCCGTTTACTGTGCGTAATCATATGCAGAAGTGATCCGTGTTTGCTGGCTAGAGGTTCAACAGGATAGCCATTCCCGTGTGAGCTTCGCCCGTCAATACCCGTAGTCCGCGATTCTAGGACGTAGGCCTGATCCTGGAGTGGCCAGTGATCGGTCCAGCAACCCTAGGACCACACCAAGTGGATTGACAGAGTTAACTAACTGAGGAACTAACGAAGATGGAGAAAGACAAGGTGGCAATCAGTGCCGCAGTGTCACTCGCCTAACCTGCCTAATGCAGGCTCTGTGACTCGGACCAATCAGTTAACCTTCCTAATAAGGTTAGGGCAACTGCCACTACCATCCCTACATGATTTGTGTGCCAACAACGCAGCACGTAGACTCCAGCAAGCAATTGAAAGCATCTATCGATGTGCGCCGGCTGCCAGGGAGTAGCGCTCCTGGCTCCTCCAGGTGGCCTTTAAGAACAGGGTGGGCTTGATGAGGCGGAGCGCACCACTCTTCAGCGTTGGATGACAGCCGAATGGTCCCCAAGATGGATTCTCATTCTCCACACAGAAGAAGAGATCGAAGCTTGTATCTAAGGCCGTGTCTTGTCCTGTGTACGTCTCGCATGATGGTCCACAGGAGGCATAGGAATAAGACATGGAGCACAGTATCGATTGATGTACCAACTTCCTGGCAGGACGTACAGAAAACCCCTTCGCCTCAGGATCTCCTGGAGGATAGGGTTCCGCCTGCCGGAAATTAATCACTGTGAGCGTATCCGTCTCGGTCGAGTAAAGAACTTCCAAATCAACCATCCTGTGCAGGGTGATGAGTTTCGCCCTCGGAAATTTGTCCCAGAGATGCGCCGCCTTGACTTTGGGGGATCCACTTTCACCGATCAGTCTTTGAATGCTCAAGAGACTGCGGTCATCCCCTCCACGACAAGCAGGCGATCCCGTTCTCGAGATTCGTATTCTGAGTTCTTGTTTTGAAGAACGACTCGCAATGAACGCGTCGATAATGGCGTTAGCCTTCGCCTCGCGCATTTTCTCTGATATGTCGTCATATATGTACTTCTCTCCGAACATATCATTTTGTAGATTCATGGGGGCGGAAGAAGCTTCGGCAGGAATTTCGCGGGTGAGGCTGGACTCGAGGAGAAATTCAGAAAGACAGGGAGGATGTCACGCCTGAGTCCAGGAAATAGGAAGCTTAATAGATCTTTTGTAATCCTCGCCGATACGGTCTCCTTAGAAGCCGACGACGACACGACCTCGTGCTCATCAACATGGTGACCTGCCAAACTCACGTCTGAAAAATGGGCTGGACCCTGTTCTCATCTGATTGGAAAAGATTTAGACAAGTCGAGTCCGTCTCCTACTTTCAGTGGTTCTGGTTTTTGGTATTTAACATGCTTGTGGAGAGTTCATCTAGTGTATGTGCATAGTCGTTGTAGAAGTCTCCAGGCTTCGCAGTAGTTGTGGCTACCGCTATTGTCCATTGATGATCAAAGCAAACCTGGCTAGTGCTTTCCCGTAATCCTGCAGTCGATCAAGATTTCGAGCGTCTAGGTACGCAAGCACCAGGTTTTGTTGATTGACGGCTCCATATACCGCCAGAGTTGGCCAAGAAGGGAGTCTCTAATGGTTTGGAACCTTTTTGGCAGTAGCCGGCCAATCTGTGAAGATCGGCCGCATCCGTGGTCGCTTCGTTCACCACCCGTTATCAAATTCATGGACGCTTGTTGCATTGCCGCTGCCACATCATAGCATTCGATGATAGTCGTAGGAATGACGTTAATTTGGTCTTGATCGACAAGGCTCTGACGTCGAAGGACCGCGGTTGCCAGCTGCACCAAATTCATCGGTGGTGTCAGCGATTGAAGCAGGGTATTGTGCCCAACATGTCTTGGATACGATACCACCGCCTTTTCAAGAAGGACCAACCACTTCGGGAGGAGTTGCTGGGGTAGGTTTGGCCGTTCCTGCATATGGTCCTCTTCACGTCGAAAAAGAAGGCGGTGGACGAGGAGGCATACCAGGAGGAATGCAAATCGCCTGCGACTGGTTCGCTCCTCGTAGAATGGAGTCATCATGTCGGAGAAAAAGCACTCGGCCTCCAATATCTGGGACCACCCTTTGAGAACCGAAGTGTATTTCGGATTCCGGCTGAGAACTATAACCATGATGCCTTGTGGCGAAAGGTTCCAGCTAGCTTCGCTTCCAGCCGGCTGAAACTAGAAGCCACCTCACTGTACACAGCCAGGCTACCTGGGAGTGACAACCCGCTCAGGAAAAGGTGGCGAGGTAGGATGTCCAGCACCTGGCGCGGTCGATTGAAAAAGGTTTCCTCGTCCAAGTGTAGTCCGAGACCCTCAAGGGTCGATAAGATGTTCGGATATGGCGTTGATTCATAGCCGTCTGATGTCGGGTCCCATGTCGGAAGACGCGTGGGATTGGCTGTCCGCAATATGGGACGTAGGAGTGCTTCGAACTGGTCTCCAATCAGGAGGGGATCTTTGACGGTCTCCGTCGGCTCCAGGTCGGCTATCTCCTGCAGTACTTGCAACGCCTCGTGTTTCGGTGATGGCGCGGCCTGGTCCTGGGGTAAGATCGCGCCAAAGCTGGTAGTGGTGAAGTCAAAATTTACAAAGCTGGGCGTCAATATGACCACGAGCTGCAGAAGTGTGTCTGTCTTTCGTCTGTCTGCTGTCTGTGCCTGTCCACAAGCGCTTCTGGTAATGTGGGACTCGCTCGCAATGAGGAACTCGGATGGGAGTTGGCGGGGCCATGTTTCTGCCTCTACAAACCGCTTCTGGTACGAGGTAAGCGGCGATTGGCAGGTTGACTGACCGGTGAAGAACAGGACGATCTGGCAGACGGCATCCTTATGTGCTGGCCCCGACCATGAGAAGAAATCCAATGATTCCATCATGCTCACTGATGTCAGGGATGTTCCTCCCAACCCTGGTTCAGTCAAATCACACATAATGTGTGATTATTGTCATCCATCACACGCGCCACCCTTTAGAGAGAATGGCAAGGCAGGAAACGTGGCTATCGCCAAGGCTAACTGTTGTAACCGTTACAACATTCGACATTGGCGAAACAAGCAGAGCGTCTCTTCAGTCCTTCACATCTTCAAAATTCCTCTTCGTACTCATGACATCCTTTTTCCGCGGCAGTCATAAATGGAATTACCGACTGCAATGGGATGGAATAAAGAGTCTGACACATGATTATTTGACCGCATATAGGACCTTGCTGTTGGACACATTACAATTCTTGACGATTTGTTTACAAGCGACTGTCGTGGACCAGCGCAACAGACCTCCCCTAAACTATATCGACGACGGAGGGACCGCGCACCGTGATGCCAGAGAAGTCAAGGTTCTACACGCACGCCAGGCTTCTATGCTACTGGAGGAGAAGGGGGTGGGGGATAACAAGGATGACGACGATGACGACGATGACGGCGATGACGACGACGGCGACTGCGATAATACTGATTCATCCTCACCTTCCTCACATCCGGCCTGCACGAGCACTACATCGTCTGAGACTAATCCGCCAGAAGCGATCATTGAAGAATGTTCGAGCGAATGCCTTGCGACGGTACAAAGTCCTGTGGAAATGCGAGCTCAACTCGATCTTGTCTCTGCCCATGACGGAATAACCGCCAGCCCTCGCCGGTGTTGATGTTCAGAAGACAAAAATAGCCTCCAGCGAGTCGGGCAGATGCTTTTGGGGCTATATAATATCAACCCACATCACCGAAAGCCGGGCATTTCAGAAAGAAACGTTGTCGTGTCAAGGCAAAAATCGAGGCAAGCCTAAGAATCTATACGAGGAGTTTGCCCGCTCTCTCGACATCACGAATTCCAAGCTAGAACCTGTCATTCGACTGGGAGCACCCTTGATTCACATTGGGAAGTCGGGCTCCGCTACGCTTCTCCTATTGTTAGACCGGCCCAAAATGATGAAACAATTGAGCGTGGCCGACACAGAAAACCTGGATCGGGTATCCAGCGATGATGATCTTGTGGAGAAAATCACCAAGAAGTTGGATACAGCTATCCGCGATGCATATAAGCGATACCAGGAGGTCGCGGCCGACGTCTGGAACGTCAAGGGAAGGTCTGCCATGGTCGATAAAATCGATAACATTATGGGCAAGCGGATCAATGCTTGAGGCGCATTGTTGATGCCGGAAACGAAAATGATTTGGACAGGCATGCCGGTCAGGCAGAGACTGTCACTTCTCAGCGCAAGGGTGCAGAGTGTTGTTCCACCTCAGCCGTGACTCTCTCTGGACGACGGCTTCTGAGCTCGAACGGTTTTACTTCACCACCTTCGCCTTGGCAGCACGATGTCGTCGGTCGGTGCAGAAGCCATGATGGTCGCTTGGGAGACGACAATTTTGGCGGAATGAATTCGCTGGTGCGGCCGCCCTTCACCCAGAGATGTCCACAGTGTTTGTATCGGAGAGTCCTCCAGCCATGAACGGATCGGAGTTGTCAAGACATGATGGCGAACTCTCACGCAAGCGCCGTCGGTTAAATGACCGGTCTGGCGTAGGAGCACCTCAAGATCTGGGGAGCCCGGAGACGCCTGGTCCTCCTGAGATTGCCTGGTTCTCAGACCATGAGCAAGGCCACTTGGGCAATCATGACGCCGATCGACGAGAACGAAGACTGCCCAATCACTTGGCAGATGAGCCCTGCGCTCAGCGCTGAACAAATGACACTGACCTGACCGTCCCAGAACTGACCATGAATGACGGTGCGGAATATGGGATCTCCAATATATCCTTGTCCAAACGACGACGCATGGAATTTCGTATAGGATCCTGAACGCAATGAATGGGGTTTTGTACAAGAACCCGACTGTTGGGTGAACCTTGCGATGGAACTTCCTTCTGCGGACGACATGAATATCTCGCCAACAGCCGCTCTGTGAGCTATCTACTTTTTGATCCTCTCTGTGGATTTACCAATTATGCACGCTCAACATTCCCCCAAACAATCCAGCCTCAGAATGGAGCTTCTCAGACACGTCAAGTTCGAGAATATCCCCCGCCTCCAGCCCTATTCGTTCGTCTTGCTGGTCAATCGACGTCGAGGCCACAATCTCTGGCTTGCGTTCCAATACTTCGACCAAATTCTGCTACTGCGTCGGAACTTCCAAGGACACATCGACTGCCGAGAAGCCGAAGTTATTTGGCGACCTGTCTACCCTTTCTGTTCCATATTTGTGACAGCACGTTCCTCGAATGGCCGCGTCTGGCCTCCCCAAGGGCTTGAGGCCATCTGCAGGGGAAGACTCGTCCCTAATTCCCCGAGGCGGCACCACCTTTGCAGCCACAGATATATCACCGGGACGTTCTTTCTCGCATGTTGAATTGGCATTATTTTGTCGGATTTATGGGTTTTCTAACCATATGATAAGAATGAATTGGTCCTCTTGAACGGTCAAAGTGTCCTCCGAGAAGAATAGGACCTCCGGACTATGGCGACGGATACTGTGTTTCTGTAAGCCTCGACGTTGAAGAATTGCATCGAGCATCTCTAATTAGTCAAATTGTCGTCGCTCAAAATGCCAATGCTCACTTACCCTCTTCTCCTTGAACACGAAATAAACGCGTTTGATTGCTGAAATATTCGGTACTTGGTTCACTGGGGTTCGCCAGACTCCAGTCTGCTCCGCAGCTGGGACGAGATCTTCGGCACGAAGCTGGATAGCCTGGCACACCTTACGGAGCTCCATCTACGTCGCCAGGAAAGGTGCGGGTATGGTGCATCTTATGAATCGACGCAGAGCTACACAGGATCGGCTCAGTAGAGCCCGGACGATTGGGTATCTAAGTATTTCGCACCCCCGTTGGTTAATACTCGATGTTGGGCATACGGTGTTAGGAAATTTGGGCAAGGGCAATTTGTTTCGGTGCTGATTTGTTGACTGATAACGGTTGACGGGACACGGACGAGCCAAGTCAATGTCAACTCGAAGGTACTACGCGACCTAATGGCTTTGACGGTGAAATCGGCGGCACGGAGTGATTTGCCTTCAGCTTGCGTGTTCCAATTGACGAGAAAGCTCACTTTCATGCGAATGATGGCCCAACACGAGCATCACAAGCTACATGTGCAACATGCGCAAAGATTCTAGGCGAATATGACCGCTCATGATTCGTCATTCAAGCGAATCTCGTCATAGTGTAATGATGTGTCTCGCAGTTGCTAGACAACGTGCGGGACTGGCTGAGGAAGTTCGTCACTTCAAGAAGACTAAAAGAGATTCTTCGGCAAATTTCTTCTGAGGAATGACCCCCTCAAGAGCAAAGACCGCCACCATTGTCGAACCGTCGAAAGACCCGTGAGGTCGATCAGATCCATGGGTAGAACCGTGTTCAAGTCAACTCCAAAGCTTTCTACGTCTCTTCAAGGTCTTGAGCCTCTGGAAATTGTGCAGGTCCCTACCTCTATCAACAGTGAACCTTGGTCAGAAGCAAACATCATACCTTTATTCTTTCTTCTTGAAGAGGTCGACATCTTGTGCCTTGTCCAGATTCGGGGTTTGAACGAAATCCCAATTCGATGTGGAGGGTTCCCGACTCCATTTCGAGCAGAACCCGTGTTTGGCCGTTCGCTATTACTTCAGGATTAGGGTTGGTCTCCTGAGAGGTAGGAGGTCTCTGTGGAGGATTGCCTGGGTTTTCTAGCATAGCGAAGGATGAGTAGAGGAACGAAGGAACTGCGAGCACTCGGTTTTGCGAAAGGGCTTTTGGGGAAATGAAAGCGGAATTCCGTATCCTTCAGTCAGTTGGTCTGCCCTACGACATTGAAGTTGAGACGGCCACGCTGACCTAAAACAAATTCAGCGGACCACTGAAGCTTGCTGGAAAGGCGCACTGATATCAGATTCGAAAGCGATCTTGACGAACTCGGCGACACTTCTCGAGGATACAAGATGTGAACACGTGCCTGTCTAACATGTGCCAGACTCTCGGGAAAGGTTCAGAACGAGGCCGACACGGTAACAGTGATGAAGAGATCCCCTTGTTCTAGCACTCAGAGGGAGCTGGTGGTATCGCCACGGTTGGGCAGCGGCTTGTAGAAGTGAAGTGTTTGCCGAGCCCCTTCACGGCCCTCCATGCCCGCCATCGCAGAGGACTCTTTATCTTCACGCTTAATGTTCAATTCTCGGGTCTGGATTAGAGCAAGCTTAGTATCTTCGATGTTTGAGATGATTTTGCAAAGCCGCTTTTCCATCCCTCGAAGAATCGATCGAGTAGGTTGAGAGAGGCTCAGCAGACTCGGCAGGTTGAGCAGACTCGGAAGCTAGAAGTAGATTCATCAAAGTGTCGGGCGAAGGAGAGGCCATGATGTTCCAAACAGGTCATTTGTGGCGGAATGAGCAGAGAATTGGTGTTGCCCGGAAAGATTGTCAACTATTTCAATTGATCTACGAACTGGATCTTCTGTGGGAAATGATCACAATGAGCGAGCACGCTCTTCAATTGTGAACACCAGGAAGGCTTTAGTCCCTCGCCGGAGCAAGGACCCATATCCGTTTACTTTTGGCTCGCGGCACACCTCCTTCTTTCTTCGACGGAGTGACATAGAACCCAACGACAACGTCTGCTATATCAATCTAGTCTAGTGTCAACTATTTCTCGACCCAGATGTTCCTAGAGTAAGATAGCGAGCAAGAATTGCCTTGGACATGGCTCTAATTCCATATTCCATCGCAAAACCTCGCATCATGGGGAGCTATCCTCATTGCCCACCCTCGTTGCCCATATTTTCGCCGTCCACCTCATCGTCAAACAGGGCACCTGACAACGCATATCCAAAGTCCAGAGCAATCCCTCCAGCGTTCCCCCTCCAAACCAAAAGTGGATGACCGTGGATGACCTCCGAAAGATAGTAGATAGCACTATGGGCAGTGTTAACTGTACATCCTCTCTGGAGGGCGATAAAATTCCTTGATGAACTCCTCGCTCACATCAAGGGCTAGTTGGATATGTTGGTCTGTCACCGGAGCATTTCCTTGCATTGCTAGCGCGTGTGCTGCGGCGACAACATTTTTGATCTGGCGGAGATCAGTGACAAGATGTTGCATTGCATAATCGACGTACCTGCCAACCGTTGAGCTTCGGAGCGGTCAGAGAACCCAGGTCCTTGATACAGGCCCCTCCGTGGGGAGTATCAGCTCGTTTCAATGTGTTCTGCCACACAGATCTCCTCTCTTCTAGGCCAAGATTGTCGTACTTCAGCGGGAGATGAATGCGGCTCAAGATTGCGTCATCAAATTCTGACACACGATTTGTTGTCAAGAACAAGATAGCGCTGCAATATTCGAGCTTCCGGAGAAAAATTGCAACGAGGCTGTTGCGGTACAGATGATTTGGCGACCGCCTCTCAAAACCCTGCATCTTGCAAACTAGCCTAAGATACTCGGGCCACCTTGCCAGTCTCGCTTTTAAGTTGAGCTGACGCCGCACGATCGATTTGCAAAAATCGCCATCTTGCAATTTCGCCAGAGTCATGGCATTGGCAACTTCTTTAATTCTGGATTTGGAAGACCTAGCCAGGAAGGCAGAATACAAGGCGGAGACCTTGAGTGACATCAACAGCTGGCCCATACGAGAAGACTATCATGCGTTGGAATCTCTGTGTTTGCGTTTCTCCGAAAGCGCGGTCAGATTCTCAGAACAAATGGACCGTTTCAAAAGCGAGCACGCCAATTGGTCTCGGGATAAAGGGAGAGAGATCGTGGCTCAAGCAGAAACCGATACTGCGCAGCTCATTGCCAATGGGAACATGGAATCCTTCAGGCCCTGAGGCCAATGGTAAGTAGGACGTTGAAAAGTGGGAGCCATGACAACTAAAACCTTGTCACAGAACAAGCCGCCATTGAGGCTGCTTTCCTGGTCCCTTCTGCGCTGTTTGATGAGGTTGGAAAGTTGCACAGTCAAACAACTCCTGAACAGACTCACACGATCATACTGACAATTCCCATCGAACGACGGGTTGCCTCCGTTGTCATCTCAATTCCGCGCACTCAGGCAACTCAATTCTGCCATGAATTCCAATTACCAAACATCTCCAATTTTGGAGGGTTATGAGTTTGATTTCGACCAAGAGTGCCTCGAACGACGAACCGGCTGGCACACGACCAATATACGCACCCTCTTTTCGTACGACTTCCCACACCACCTCCTCTTTATCAAGCACTCTGATACAACCAAAGACTCTCGAGGGCGGTTTAGGTCTGAAGACAACCAATCGCTCTGTGTCGTGACTGGGAATGATTCAGGCGTGGTAATAGGTCCAATCGTTGTCAATGGAAACCTTCGAGACGTTGAATTCGTCCCCAAACTGTAGTCTTTCAGTTTTCAGCTCCAAATTCACGGATTTGTCAATGATCGCACCTTGAGCGCAGCCTCTCCCGAATTGCTTTGATCTTCCGCAGCCTCCTCGGATAAAGGATGTGCTTCTTGTGACGCCATTGAAATGAATGCGCTAATCCAACGTACAAAATGTTCGTGCAGCCTTCAGGACTCGCCCCAGAAGTCGCCGCGGGTCTTGCAGGGAGGAGGAAATTGGTGATGTGAAGTTAGGTTGCGCCATGGTGACTCGAGGATTGCTGCCCCAAAGACAGCACGGGTAGAGATTTCTTGGGAAAATTGCCAAGTTTGCAAAGAAGCCGGTTTTGCACATTCTGTAGAGTATGGGTTTCGTTATGACAAAGGCTACCCTTGCTGCCAAAGGAATGACATCCAAAGCGGCATAAAGCCAAGTGAAGCGCAGCCATCTTGACATATGACCTTTCTCTTCCACATGCTTCCGAAGGGGGCGCATGTTCGGGTATTGTCGAAGTGAACTGCTCGGTAGTTGCGCAGCAGACCCAAGCCCGACCTGAAAACCTGTCCAAATGGCCTGGTGGCAGTCGGAGTGTACGTGAGAAGTTAGTACAGGGGTATTGAATCTTTCTCCCCGCCGTTTGCAAAGGCGAGAGATTGGCAAAGTTTGCAAATTGACCTTTGTTGCAAATTCCGGCAATGCTGGTGGGGAGCACAACCTGCATTAGCTTGAGCGGCCGGAGCGGGTGGGATCCAAAGCCTCCATGCTGGGTCATCTGAAACGGTCACTGGTAGTTCAGTCACATCATGTTGAACAGCCGTCGTCGTATCTGCTCCGTCTCTCTCTTCTCTGGATATGCGTCCAAGTCTCATCGATCCTCAGCCTCAGGTCAATAGCGTCAAAGAATGAATTGAACGCACTGGCATATTCCCAATAATGCGGATACCATCCAGCAGTTTCCCAGTCAACAATGCCAGTAATTTTGTCACCCTGGATGAGAATGTTTCGGAGTGACAGATCCCCGTGTGTCATGCAACAAGAGTAATCGCGGCTTTTCTCCATCTCAATCATGTTATCCAGTTCCGCGTGACCACTCTTCTCTTCAATACCTCCACGCAGTGCCTTATGAAACGCTGGGACGCTATCAAAAGGGCCAAAGGGTCCATAATGGACACGTTCATCATGAGGTGGGGTAAGGTCGACTGAACCAACGTAGCCAGGCTCTGGAGGAGTGTGTCATCGAAGTGCACAGATGTAGTTTTCCAGCTGACGCAGAATTTCACGCTGTCTCTCTTCAGACAATTCGTGGAATGCACCGGTTAGAGGAACGCCGGGAATTCGAGTCATGAGAATGTATCGGTATCCAGTTTTTGATTCAAAAGCCGTAATGACCCGAGGAACGGGAATCTGCGTATTCCGTGACACAAACTCCAACGTATGCGCTTCTGAGAGGGAAACATGCCGACCAGACTTTAGCACAAGGTTGAACGGTAATAGACGGACTCTCGGCGCTGGAGAACGTGTCCATCTATTCGGGATACTGCGCAGGAGGAAGAGGCGTGCACGTTGGAACAAAGTGTCATTGATCGGTCGAGAAGGGTCTCTCTCGTAAGGTAGCGATCGCTGAGAGTGCTTCGCACAGTGCATTTGGGGTGTTTGAACAGCGGATTGCAGGGAATATGGGGATGCCGACCTCGACAGGTGCGAGTCAGAGTCTTTCATCCAAAATACTCGCTTCCGTCCCGGCAGGAAGAATTGGTGAAAATGCAGACAGCGATGTTTGCGTTGATGTCCAGCGGTGCAGAGCGTCGACTCTACTTCTGTTGGTGCTGCCCTCTGCATTGTTGTATCCGATGATCGAATAGCTTCGTCCAGGTTCGCTCCGGCTAAAATCTGGTGATCTACCCCCTTCCCGCCGGATTCATCCTCCCTGGAAGTGCGCAGTTGGAGCAGCGCGAACCAGGGATGCTTAGGTACTGAGTACCTGGAGCGGCTGGAGCGGTACCCCCAAGGTGCCCCTGGGTGCCCCTGGATGTTCCCGCAAGCGCCCAGTTCCGGGCGCCTTTGGGGGACAATCAACGAGAGCCTTCACTACCGTACCTAGGTACTCAAGTCCCAGGCCGACGTTGCCATGTCAAGAACCAGCCAAACCCCAATCCGAATGGGCCAAGAACACTGTGGAAAATACGAAGAGATCGAACTACAAAACGTTCAAAGCACCAACAACCTCCTCGTCCGCGTTGTGATTGGGAAAATTACCAACGTGGAACGTCTTCTCCAAACGCTTCGAAATGTCCCTGTGGTTCACAAATGATCTGGGGTGGAGATGCCGCAGCTGGTGCGCTGACGCCCTCTGAGCTCAGCTCTCGCCAAAGATGGCCAGGCCCCTAGGAACTTCAGTGCTCGATTGGCGGCGGATTGAAGAGACAGCAAGACGTTATGTTGGAGAGAAAACCAGTCAGGGGCGCTTTGACGATTTGGCGCTACTACTGCGACCGAAGCCGACCTGGGATTTATTGGAGAACAAAGAGGTGGTGGCTTAGAGATTTTAAGAAGGCGAGCTTTAAATGAGTTGAAGGACTTGGACCTGAAATTAAACATACATATAGTACAGTGAATATATATTATACTCATTTAGAATTCAACCCACCATTTTTGACGGATAGTCTCCATCTTCAGCTCCTCAGGAAACGGTTCAAGGAGCTTGTCAATAGCATTCTGCCATTCTGTTCTCGTTATATTACCAAGCCACGCGGAGGTATACTCCCAATAATTTGGGTACCATCCGGCTAATTCCCAGTCCACTAGGCCGACAACTTGATCTCCACTGATGAGAATATTGAATGGATTCAAATCAGCATGTGTAAAAACTGGGGGTGGCCATGACTTGTCCTGGGCGGCTGCCATATCTCGAATGTCCTGCCAGTCTGAGTCGCTTTCTCGACCTTCGATTCGGGATGGCTGAAACCCCTCTCTCAGCCAAAGGTGGAACTCTTGGATCGTTTTGAACGGACCAAAACGGGGATTCGAGCGAGGGATTCGAGAGTCGCGCAATGAACCGCCAACGCAGCTCTCAACCCCCGTCCCCGGCGGCGGCTGTAGTAAGCGCATCTCTTGTATCATACTCCTCAATTGATCAAAGACTCTCTGGCGAGACTGTTCCGACAATTTCTGCCATGCTGTTGGTATGTCCTTGCCTCGAATCCTTCTCATGACAATATAAGCACGATTCTTATGGACAAAAGAGCAGTATATCCTAGGCACTGGGATAGAGGTATTCTGGGCGATAAATTCGATAGTTGCGGCTTCAGTCAGGTGAACGTATGGACCGGTCTTGACTATCTTATTTCTTGTGATTGGGACACAGGAGCCCATCGATGTGTAAAATCTTGCCGTGGTTTTCAATGCAAGTAGGGACAGCCAGCGGCGGTACCTCGTGTTGTGGATGGCCAATTTTCCAGTGTCTTTGTGCTGAACATCCTTCTTGTTAACTCCAGTCGAGTATTGATTGCACTCCGATTCCATGACGAGGTAGATGGCAAGGTTTGTAGGGATGATGATTTCGTGCACGATCGATTTCGAGATAGCAGGACGATATCGGTTGAAGCGCAGTCGGACGAGGGTGTGATCACTGCGTGAGAATCATGTCGGATCATTGTATGGGCGGTAGTGAGTGTGTCTGAGCTGCAGCTCCCAGTGTTCTCAAGGAAACAGCCTCCGTGCCAAGTATTGCTGAGGGGTTCAGGGGGAGCTGCAAAGGTTGCGGGGGTGCCTGCCGGGTCCCTATGTCCTCTTCCGCGCGTGGGGGGCCTTTTTCTTGGCAATGCACTTGAGGGTCCCTTTAACTAAACCTTTAACTAAATTTACTTGAGGCTCTTAACTAACTTTACCTTCCAGGCATGCCTAACAAATGCCAGGGCCAGTGCCAATGCCAAGACAAATGGCGCCAAATGGCGCAGGCATCAATCCGCGCAGCTGGCACAAAGTCGATCGGTCAGAAATCCAAAGAAAAGATTGCCCCCTGGTCAGTCAACAGAACTGACCCATCCGCTTCACTTACTTTGTCGCGCGCGATGTGAGAGGATTTCCCCAATCTTTGCGTTGAGGCGGGTTGGCGGGCTCGTTGCCGAGGCGACCCTTGCACAAGACGCACGGACCACAATGAGAGTCGCTATCACTGTGGCCCGTGCACGAGTCACGAGTGCCATCGCAAGACGACTCGACGACTCTAGCGGTCAAACCCAAGCTTGTCCTCCGCATGCCCTCGAAACCCAAAGAAGTCGCCTGTGTGTCCCCAATGGCTGATTTGCTAGAACAAGTGAAGAGACTTGGAGTAGAGTTGAAGGAATTCGACAATTTGTTGAGGAGGCTCCTACTTCCACGCCCACAATCACGCCTCTTCGGAGAGATTCTTGGTTCGCACAATCAGTTTGCGTCAAACTTCCAGGCATTCGAACAAGACATTCACGCATATTTCCACCACGATCTACCTAGCATCCGCCCTCAAAATTTCCCTCCACAATACTTGTCACAGAGGCCAGCTCAACCGGCAGACGAAAACCGACAGCTTGACCTTGACTCTGCGGCTCCTTCAGAAGCTGTTCAAAGTTGTGGTGACCTTATCCTCGAAACCCCTACCGACAGCGCCGCCACTCCGCCGATTGCTGAAGTGCCTCTGAATAGGCCTGCTATTGACGAGGACCGGGTAGGGTCTGCTTCTGCCCTGATTGAGGCTCGTGCTTCGAACGCGGCTCTTCCCGCCAACGTCGTACCGCTCGATGATGCGGTGCGTGTGTCAGTCTCGCAACAGCAACAACATGCTCCTGCCTCACGCCCGTCACAGCCTGACAAGGCCGCACAAGACCATCAGGAAAATCCTCGAAATCCGGTTGTCACGATACCTTACCGAAAGGAGGGCGGCATTATCGTTTTGCTGCCGTCAAATATGGCCCAATGCCACGATATGCCGTTTCTCCTCTCTCAGGCGGAGGCGCTAGGTACGCGCGAAACTGGCGTCTTCAAATACGTGTTGCCTGGCGATTTCGAATCCGCCGCATTGACCAACCACACGGTCAAGACTCGTGTATCTCGATTCTCGTCGCGTCTCACTCCAAAAGGAATACTTCACATCTCACGCACCGAATCGACGGACTTGGAGACGCTCGAGCTGAGTGACAACAGTTGCACACCTAGAAAGCCAGACGAACTCGCCGAGATCTTGGAGGGTCTGGTTGCCGACCCCAACGCTCTGAAGAAAATGCGATATGCGACCGACATCCCAGCCCGAACTACTCGACAACGGCAACAGTTAGGTTTACCTGCAAAGTCAGCTATTTACCCCTTGAAGGGCAACCAATTAGATCGAACAAGGTATACTGTCCCAGGAATCCATTGGCCCTACGCATACCTCTCGGGCTGCCACGGGGCACTGTTTGCAATACACAGTGACGATGGAAATCTAATATCGGTGAACATGCACCTCAGCGGGGCTGAAAGGCTGTGGTACGTGGTAGCTCCAAAAGATGGCCATATCATCGAAAAGGAAGCGAAGAAGTGGACATGTGCACAGCGAGTACGACACGCATCTCGTTGGATTCCTAGAGCAAAGCTCCAACGTATGGGTGCCCGTTTTGTTAACTTCATCCAACGACCGGGTGAGGGCGTCGTGACATGGGATGGTGCTTATCACCAAGGCGGCACCGATGGCTCCGGCACAGCTGAAGCGGTCAATTATGGCTACAACGACTGGAATATGGACGGCTATCATGCATGCGAAACAACCTGCCCTGGCTTTCCTGTTACCAAGGCACACTTGGAGTTCAGAGCTCCGGGTGAGCCACAGATCGAAGAGGATATGGACGATACCAACGATACCAATGATCCCGGCGATACCAGCGATCCCGAAGACACTGATAGCACCGACCTCCAAGAGGCAGACGATGCTGACGATCCTGAAGAAGCTGACGGCACGGAAGAGAGTGGCATTATGAATACCGATTCGCGACATGCTAAAAGCTCAGTGAGATCTGGAGGACATCAATTTATGCGCAGTTCGTTGGTGCCTTGGATCGGTGAAGGTATGACCGTCAACCTCACAACGGACAGAAATCTGGAAGGCGCATGTAAAGGTCTCGCGCTTACGGCAGACCCAAAGTCCGCCTCATCTAAGAAACGACAGAGAGGGCAAGATCTAGAGCCCAGCCATGGAAGAAAGAGGATTGCGATTTGGGCACCGAGTCCGAAAGAGCTAGAACGAACACTCTACGATCTACGCCAAGTCGATAAGATATATCAATCCCCTTGCTTGGAGCCTGGAGTAACGAATATTGTTCTCAAGCTCGCCGCAGCCGTCATGAGCCGTACCGCGCGGGCTCAGTTCTGCAGTCTCGTAAGCAGCAGAAGAAATCGAAACGCTATTGCATTTGAGGTCGGTCAGGATCTGTCTTCACGCTTGGCGCAATATATCCAGTCCATCAAGAACTCGACAGAGAAATCCATACTCGAGAAATTCTCTGTGAGGACTTACCAGGCTCTCCTTGCTGAAGAGCTGGTACCTAAATGCGGAAGGCAGAGGGTGGACCCGGCAGCGATCACTACCGCCCTAAAACAAACAGGCTGGAAGATAACCACGTTTCGTTATCATCTTCAACAGGGAAGGAAGTGGATGGGACTCTGCGGCGATGACTACAGCGGCCTCTTAGGCTTTATTTTCCTAGGGCAAAACCCGTTCAAGCTGACAGCGAGCCATTATCTTGACCTTGAGGGTGCCAGCCTCCAAATGTTTCATCGTCTTCTCAAGAACGACTATATCACCAAGATGTGCGAGGCTGGGAGGGTTTTCCAAGAGACGCTCCAGAGACAGGTAGCGGATAGGGAGTTCACTTGGGAAGCGAAAGGGATTGCGTTTGAAAAGATTTCTGAGGAGGATCTGTTGCCGTTTCCGACAATTGACAGCAATGTATATCACCCCGGAGAGTACCCCAAGTGGTCTAGGCCCGAGGAATGGTCTGAGGACTGGGTGTGGCCCTGTGACCCAACATGGATACCTCCTGAGGAGATCCAATGCGACATGTGCCGTACGACTACGGAATGTGGCTGCATCAGCCTTCCTCCAAGACCTATGCCTCGAATTAAGCTTTACGACGGCAAAGGGCGAGGGCTCCAGGCAGTGGGATCCTATCGGCGAGGTGAGTACATTGGCGAGCTTACTGGGGAGCTAGTCCCTCCCGGAACATTTACCGAGTGGTGTTTCGAGCTTAAGAGACCAGACACGGATAGCTTTGTGTGTCAGCTTTACTGTGGAAAGCAAGGGAATTTTTTGAGGCTTCTTAACCATGGGTGCCTGAGCAGTAGCCCTGCTGCCGAGTTCGTGGTCATGAAAGTCTCGGGGAGGTATAGGGTGATGGTCAAAGCGGCCAGAGACATTCAACACGGCGAGGAGATAACGGCCTTCTGTGGCAAGGGTTTCATGAAGAAGGGGGAATGCCTTTGCGAGGCATGTCGCCCTAACTGTCAAAGTTTCTAGGGGGCCAGCTCTCTGAGGGGAGGGACAGCCAGAACCAAGCCGAATCTTTCGGCTCTTCAATTCTGTTTCTCTGTGTTAGTCACCTCTGTTCGGGCACGATGCCAAACAAGAGCACAAAATAACGACGGACTCTACCATGAAATTGATTCAACACCTGACGATATCTTTAGAGACTTCACTGGAGGAACGTTCCAGTTCGAGATTTCAGAAGTGGCTGGTGCGTTTGCCTTGCCCTCGGAGCTGGTGTTCCGAAACTCTCCCGTCTTTCATGCAATGATGCACAGTCAAAGGAAAGAGTCGCAAGAGAATCGGGCACGCCTAACCAACGTGGAAGCAACGTGGACTCGGATGCGTTTACCAGATTCGCAGAGTTCATCAATGGTGGTGACTACAACACCGGACTTAGCGGCTCGTGCCCATGAGTCTGAGAGAGGAGCGAGTAGTGCAACTCGTGGACGTCCTTGTTATTAGTTCTCGTTGCGGCTTAGCCTGGGTGTTGGTGGCTCGGCGGGTACCAAGGCAACCTGGAGTCACGTGAGATGGCGTCTGGCTGCCCTAACAGTATCAGGAAAGTTAGCCGGTCGAGTGGCAGACCTCATCCTGCATCCGGCAGGTTAGACGAGTGACTCTGCCGCACTTGTTTGTTGCCAGCCTGATTTTCTCCACCTCCGATAGTCGCTAGTTTCCCCAGACAATCAATCAATCAACACGCTTGGTTCGACGCGTACCGTATGCTCAAACACCACTTCAGGTGTCACTAGACCTGCCTCTCTACCCGCTTGCCACCCAAGACACGCCATCATGCCTCCCGGTGGTCTTTGGAAACCCTTCATTATTTCACAAAATGTGAGCTGATCCCATGAGACTCGATTCTAGGACTAATGGCATATCAAACAGGTCCTTACATCGCCTGACAACCAGTCTTCACCCCTCTTTCGCTTACCCCACGAACTCCTCCTCGAGATATTTCGGCTCTGCCGCCTGCCCGATCAAATCGCATTCGCCATCACTTGCAAACATCTTCTTCACGTCAGCACGATTGTCTCCTTGAAGGTGTCGCGTCGCGAATGCCCCGACCTTCAGACGATGGAGAAACTGCTCAAGGTCGTGCGACCCTTGAACAAAGCTGGACGTGTGAAGAAGACTTGGCTGAACTGCCTCGACTGCCTTCGTTGGCGGCCGCGGAAGAAGAGTTACTGGACCAAAAAGCTGCAACACTTGCCTTTTCGCGATGAGATGAGGGCAACATGGATGCCTTGGCTGGACGAAAACTCGGATAATAGAGTGCTACGCTGGAATGAGAACTACTCGCTTCAGTGTCCGGAGTGCTGGTATCATGAGCAGGTGGAGAAGATGTTGGAATTCGTGCGCGCCCGGAAGCGATGGCCAGAATTTGAGATCCCCTCGGCGGAGGTGTTGGAGGAGAAGATGTGTTCCTGGATCACGTCCCAACATCGATATGGTGTTGAGTCTTCTGGATTAGTTCGCCGACGCCCTTGACTGCGTACTTGTGCATCAACTCCATTGGAAGTGTCTTTCCTTGCTCCCTCTGGACGATGGAACCTCCTGGGTAGACAGCGCGGACTAAAAATTTCAAGCCCCTTGAAGCAATCACCGGTCGTTCCTAGCACAGGTTTGTTTATTTTCTCTAAACTAATTCTTGCCACACCCCCTCTGACCTCCATCACTATATATACCCTCACTCCTTTGCTGGTGGCCTTACTTGACTTTGCTATAATACCCCGGCGCTGCTGACTGAAGTTGCGCTCTTGGCTGTACCGTCCATTTTGGTCGTTTGACCGACGGGCGAGTTCCCTCGGGGTTGACAGAGGTAAGCCTCTGCCAGAAAGATGGGCTGTTGAAATAAAGTGTTCATTGTCGGGCGAAGTACTCCTTCGTCTGTGCGGCGCCGGCGACATGCTATTGATTGTGAACCGGTCAGAGGGCTGACAAAACAGGCCGTGCCACGAGTCTTCGGAAGATCTGTTTACGCCGGCCGTTGATGTTGGAAGGACTGGAGTGGTTACTGGGGAGAGAGTTGAGACTGACGAGGGGCTACTCGGTGCTTTCGCTGCGGCTGTCCAGGGGGCTCGCGGTTGAAATGCTCATGATGTCAATATCTTCTTGAACATCGACGGGAGGGTTCTCATGACTCAATTTCACAGAGCTCGCAGTCCAAATCATTCGACTCATGATGCTTTCACGGACCTGGTAAACTGGAAGTCAGCACCAAAGGGGGTGTTTTGCCAGTAAGTTTTCGATAGCCTCTGAATGCCTCCTCATACGACCATGATAATCGGCGTTTGAGGTTTCTTTGAGCACCCGACATCGCTCTCGAGCTGGGTTTTCGTCGTGGAATCAACCTGGAAACAGAAACAGCGGCAACCACAACCAGCTATCTCGATACCAGAGCCCAGGAGCTCTGCCTTGAGACCACAAACCTGCCGTGGAAGCTTTAACCAAGCAGCAACCTGGAACGAAAACCAGTCACGCTCTTGCAGGAAGCCTCTGGCCGACGGTGGAGATGAAGGCTTCATGAAAAGGCTACCGTCCCACAGAAGGTGACGAAATGTTTTTCCATCGTCCCGCTTTTCTCAGAGTTTGTCATTGTAGAGGCGTTCGCCGCCGCCTAGGCTCCGCTGCTTTCAACGTCTTTCAGAATCCTTCCTCTTTGGTAGAATCATGTGCCTCCATCCCTCAGGACAAGAGCATGTCAGTTGGAGGACTTCATACGGTTACTGCCACCACAGATGAGATTCAACCGCACATCATGACAATCATCACGGATTAGAGAAGGTCGTCGAAAAATCGCGAGTTCGGACAATCTTTCAGACCTGCAAAGAGCTGTCATTGTTGTACTCTAACGGTCTCACCCTGGCACCTCGAGAAAACACACTGCTGACGGATCTCGTCCGCCACGCCGTACCCGCCAGGCATGACTCATATAGGATCTGGAATGGACAACATTTGCAAGATTCAAATTGCGTCCAGTACTGGTTGAACATTGCCGAGCCTGTCTGCTAGGGCCTCGTGAGTTACTGCTCTGTCCGCTCTCGTCGGCCATCTTCAGGGGTCAGATCCTTAGCGAGGAGGATCTGGTGAGTCCGAACAAGGAACTTCTCGAGTAAGGACTTCCACCCCGATGTGTCGATCAGGCGAATCCGTTCTGCCAGGCGCAAAGATCGCTCCTCGCTGATGTCTGATGGAAGCGTGCTGGTGCCTAGTTCTCTTGTGCTTAAACGAAGTCGCGAAACTGAATAAATGCTAAGAGGCTCCTGATTGCCACCGCCAGCCTGAAGACGGTCGGCTTCGCTCCGTGCTCACGGGAAGGGTGTCCGTGCAGCTTGTCGATGTTGCGCATTTCACGTGCGACTTGTTGGAGCTCCTTGGAAGCGCGAATCTTATCAGCCACGATTCTCTTTGTTCCTTTCGGGACTTGTATGTCCTCCTCTGTTCTGGGTCGTTTTCTCGCATTAGCTGCTCTTTTGGTGGAATGGGCACGTCGTTCATGAAGGCCACATGGATAAATTCCTTGCGCTTCAACGGGTAGAGTCCATATTCTTTACATACTCACAGTTGGTGGGGAAATTGGATCGGTGGGAGGCAGAGGTCGAGCGACATCGCGCTGCAATCCGTGACGTTGACGACCGCATGGTACTGCCCTGGTTTGTTGACAATCATCTCCCCAGGGCCAACGCAGATGAGATCGAAGCCAATACCCTCATTCCCAGGGTGTCTGGGCCGATGAATAGGTTTTGATGTCGAACGAATTGATGACAGTCGTTACAATGACAGTTTTCTCTTGACAAATGCTGCAAAATTCGGCGGTGTGACTTGTCCAAATGAGGGCCCAGAGCTTCCAGCCCCAAGAGACAATGTTGAAAGACCTCGACTTCGTGGCATCTTCAATGTGGAATCCCCGTCCCAGAGCCTTGCCACCCGGGTTGCCAGTGGGGTTGGTTCGCGCCGCAGATCAACTGAAACTGCGATAATGATCCTGGATGAAATAAAGAGTCAAGTTTTGACAGAGGCGTTTCGGTGGCGAGCGAGGTTCCTACTTAGGTGCTGAATTGGCTCATTGGGAGGACCGTCGAACAATTGGCGAACATACTTCTCGCACTCCTCTTCCTAGGGCTTCTTCGGCGTTTGCGAGAGGTCTGGAAATCTGGACTTCCTCTGCTTGGAAGCCCTTAACCCGATGGCGCCAGAAACATCGAGAGGGGAGTATTCGACACCACAAAGTTCACGGTTGAGGTCTGGCTGCCGAACCGATCCCAGAAAATCGGTGCAATCGATCTATGGCCGGTTTCTCCACTGATATTATGCCTGGAAAGCTTTCGTCGGCAGCCAGTCGCCTGGCATGTATGTACGATATCTTCCTTCGTCTGCTCAATCGATAGCGTAAAGAGGGGACCTTCCCTTCCGGACATGGTACCGGTGTCGGGAGTGAATACCGCAAAGACTCGGATGCCGCAGTCTTGTCGTTTTCTGGCACCACCACGTCCGACTGTTAGCAAGGCGCCATAATTGAGGGTGTGCGTCGCGGATCGACGGCCGACTCACGAGATCCGGTGGAGATTGTCCATTCTGAACCTTTGGAACGACATCCTCCAAGGCGACCTCTGGGTTGGAACTGTCGACGCTTGACAGCCTGTATGGACCACTGGACTCTGGAATCAAGGTTTCCAGCCGCCACTGGGCTGCTTGGTATGATGACTGAGTTCGTCCAGGCGCCGCTTTTTGAGTTGCTGTCTGCCCTTTCCGGACCAGTTTTCTTTTCTTTTCTTTTTTTTTTTGCTCCCTTTTTTTTTTTTTCTCTTTTTTTTTTGAGCTTCAAGAGCGTGGTTGAGGGTATCAGCCTCAGAAACCTGATCCTGACCATTGTCCCGAACGGAGCGCTGCGAGAAGTCTGCCTTGACGTCTTTCACAGCCGCTGAAGATTGCGTTACAAGCGTGATTAACGTCGTTATCAAGTCGACCGTTGGCTGCTGCCTTTGCGATTCTTGGGTTTTGCGACCTTTGGGAGGGGCGAAACTCTGGACTAGCTTCCTGACATTGTTCAGTTTGTCTTGGATGGTTCGAGTGGTTTGCCTCCAGATCAGCCATCGTGGAGCTGTAGAGTTTGGGAGAGCCAAAGGCTGAATTGTTTGGTGGTCCTCTTGTGTTTCAACGAAGGTCCTCACGACCACGGACCACAACCGGAAACCGCTCGAATAGATATAATAAATATGGCTGATGATAACAGCCTTTCCTTTCGTTGATTTTAATGTCCCGCGAAGTTGTTTCTCTTTTTGTCGGGGTTTCGATTCCATCTGCGAGCCATGCGGGCCACTACGAACAGCGAAAGTCTCCCTGAAGAGGTCTTGCTTGAAATAGTCAAACTTGTTGCAACTGAAAGCCAGCAGACCATGCGCAACCTCTCACTTTGTAATAGACAGCTTCATCGCCTCACTACACCTGAACTTTATCGCAATGTACGTCTCGCTGAGATGCCAGATATAGGGCTCTTCTTCCGATCGCTATGCTACCAACACGATCTGGCACGTTACATCCACTCGGTCAGCATTACCGCCTACGACTACCCTATTTTGCCTTACCGGGAAGATTTTCATGTTGGAAGCGAACTTATCGAGAGTTGCAGCCCTTTACTCTTCAGTGATACTAGTGCGCGGTTCTCTGAATTTCTCGCCTTGACGGATGCAGAACTGACAGCTGCCCTGCTTTCCCATGACGACGAAGGTCTCTGGCTTGCCTTTCTAGCCCTACAGCTCCCTTGCTTGAGAGAGATCAAATTGGTGGTGAATGCACCAGTCCTCTACCTTGGAGACCTGTTTGAATTTGCTGTCACGAACGGAACCGATCTCAATCTCTTTCGCTCTCTATCGACGATCGAAATGAGCGTTGGTGATGAGGTGGAGCTACTTCCTTTTCTCCGCCTGCCGTCCTTGAGAACTTTCAAGGTGGCCAGAATTGTGGGTGGAGGTGCCATGGACATGTCTCTCGTCTCCCAGCTCCGATCTCTGGATCTTCGCTGGGCTTTTGAAGACGTCGGAGACATTTTGGCGCTGCTCGGAGCTTGCCGTCATCTTCAAACTCTCCGAATACTCCGACGCTTTGGGGATGACGAAGGCGCCGAGTACGCCATTCTCGGATTGCTTGCAAATTCCTGCAGCGACTCTCTCGAAGAACTTGACCTTTTGTCGTGGAATGTGTCGACACGCCCGAGACGGGTCGAGATGGCGCGATTCGTCAACTTGACGAGGCTCAAGATCCCTTCAACAATGATCCTAACACCACCAGCCGGAGATACACGTTCCTCCGATACACATTCAGGAAATGGTCTTCTTCCATTGCCAAAGGTCCGCGAGCTGACTCTCTACCTCATGAACAAATCCGGGCCACTTGAGCACGTCTGGTCGGCGGTACTATCTTTCATCACCAACGAAATGCTAGCACCGATGCTCACGACACTATCTCTTGAATGGCTGAACAACCAAATCGACATGGAGCAAGAAAGGGCGGCGCTAAGGGCGCTGGCGGTAGCGGCTCGCAGACGGGGACTTCAATTGCGCCTCGAGGCGAAAAGCACCCTTTCTTTCTTTCCCGGAAGAGATTACCTGGTTTTGGATGATGATGCTGAGGACGAGCAGTCGGGGATTTTTCAGATAAGGATGGAGTGATCTAGGGGATTTCGCTACGGTATCTGGGAGTTTGGGCCGAATAAAGGCCAGAATATACGAGAATACGATGATATAAATCCACCACTGACTGGAAAATCTTTTTCACACAAGTCTCACGGAGCCACACGTCGCATTCGTTCAAACTCCGTTTTATCCTCTCTCTTCATGGCTTTCGCATACTCGAAAGCTGCCCCCATCGATCGAGAAATTCCCGACTTCCATTCCAGCGTCTGGGGCTGGGTTAGGCTTGTATTGCTTGATGCTTCTTTGCCGCTTTGGGGAGGACCAATCCGTCCTGCAAAATTCCCCTTTCAGTCTCGGAAGACCGCGCCCCGTAGTCCCTGTCGTCTTCTTCAAGGCACACAACACCTCTGGCAAGCACTCTAACTGACGACCACTCAGCTCCCTCGCCGGTAGCTCTTGGGACATGCCTATACCGCTATTTGACTCTGATCAAGGTGGGATAGGCCTCACAGCTAGATTGTTCAAGCGGTACGACGGGGAGAGCGGTGGAGTCGGCAGCCCTTTCTGTCAGGCTCTTCTCTTCTGCTCGCCTCTCTCGGCCCAACATCCCTTTTGGGTGCTTCGATCTCGCGCTGCATATCGGCAGATTTCGCGATACGAATCTCGGCCCACCAATTGCAGAGCTCCGGCAATAGGATCAAAGGCTGACTGTGGAGCCGTAAGTCTTGATTGCCGCCACAGATTAAAACGCGGCTCATTTTGAATATGGTATTGCCGACCTTCTTGGTTGGGAGCGCCATGTCGTCCTTGGGGGCTTGACCGGTCTCTGCCTTATTCATGCCCTTCTTCTTCTCCTGCAACGGTTCCCAGATCGCGTTCAACTCCGCGAGCCTGGGCAGCTTCCCATTGTCGTCGAACACCGTCCATTCCTCGAGCCCCACAACCCCCTTCCATTTGTCCTTGTGCATTTTCATCCAGACACCCATGGTTGCTTTCAGATCACCCGGTGTCCCTTTCCACGGTGTCACCGAGCACCAAATGATCCCGGGGTAGAACGCTTGTGGCCACCAATCTCCGTCCTCGAGCAGGTGCCTATTCATTCCCTCAATTTGGCCTGAAGGTCCGCGTGTGCGGTCTTATTGACTCATGGCACCCATCCACCGTCACCAGGGCATGTGTATACCCTTCGTGGAAATATTTGTGAGCTTAGGTGCTGTAGGACTCTGTCAACGTCAAAATGAGAACCTGCAAAGCGTCTCGGTGCGCGAGCTCAGCCCCAAGTTGTGGATCTCCATTCTCTTCCAGCCAGGATTAGCTCACCACGTTTTAATGGCACTGATCTTCTAGCTTCTGATAATCGCAGTGCTGGATATACGCCTTCAATTTGAAGTCCTTGAAGAGGACATTGTTTTCACTCGTGGCCTTCTTAAATGCTTTCCACCACTACCCTAGGATGCGCGGTGGGACGAAGAGAAGACTGGTTCCCTCTCTGAGGCCGCACCATCTCCCCGTTTCTCGTCTCAGCTCGCAGCAGCACCGAAAGGGGTATTCGGAAGATGGGCATTCTATTCCATCTAGATCATCTGCCTTGCAGTGCTTCTACGGATGCTTCCTCGTGTCCTCTCGACAGAGCCGTATGAGCACCAAGAGGGTCCAGACCGCCAGCGACGTCTTGCTCTTCCCGAACCCCGGCGGCTAGGACAAGTGTTTTCCGCCCATCCGCTCAAACGCCTTGATCAAGTCCGCCATCGAGGCCGTCTGCACCAAACTGAACTTGACGTCGATCGGTTTCAGGGGGTGCGCCCGTTGATCATAAATACCGGCTGCGAGGACTTCGTCTCAGCTCTTCTTGAACACTGTGCACGCATACTGTGCCTGATCGACAAAAAAAAGCGGCGGCCGATTCCTCGTCATCGTCGTTACCATGGCTCGACAGGATCATAGACTCATCCGGCGTGGTGTCGGGATGCATCTGGACACTCTCGGTGGTCGCAGATTCAATGCGGCTGTCATCGTCGACAGTCAGGCGTGGTGGTACCGCTGGTGCCGTTCTCTGCCTTGGGTGCCGAGTCCGGCCCCGTGGACCTCATCGCGGCCGGGATAGTCGAGTAGTGGTCGACAGCCTCCAAAGGTGAGCCGTCTGTGAATGCGTTGTCCGATGCCAGAGTCAGTGCATCTTCTTTGAATGTTGGCGTACTCACCCCACTCGCTCACAGTATCTTTGGTTATATTCGACGGCAGAGGCGCCCAGACTCCTTCAGTTTCTCCCCTTCCGGCGATTCCAGGGTGGTGCGAAGTAGAGCCTGGAAAAGGCGACTCAATGAAGGTCCCAACATATGATCTGAATGAAGGCTCAGAACTTGTTGCGTAGAAAACAGAAGCTCACCAACACATTCACGAACATCGTCGTCACCCGCATTCAAAACGCTCCCCACCATCTCTGTCGGACTTGTTCCATTTGCAAAGTCTTTGGCCATGGCTCTAGGAACTTATCAACACAATCCCTCCAGAACAAGTTACTCACATTGACCTGGCAAGCGCATGTATATTCCCAGTAGGGAGGAAACCAGCCCGCGTTAGGCGCCAAAGAGTTCGCATTAGCTTCGAGAAGGCCTACATTCTGGGTTCCGATATACTTTTCATCGTGTCCGTAATCTAATCGCTTCGCACCGGCGGGGTGCGAATTCGCTATGCAACACTGGCAGTTCTATATGTATCTCGAAGGTGTATTTCACGCGATCAAAGTCGGCCGGTCATATAAGCAGCTTCCTTAGTTTTGAGCACAGGGCCGTGATAATAGTGGCATCATGAGCCTAGTTCTGTGGAGAGGCTGACGGAAATCGGTGCCCTGACTAGATGTGAATAAACTGGTGTCAAGGAAGCAGCACGGCAACGTGCTTTTCCCTGGGTTCAAGGCGCTCCAACCTCTCCCCGGCCGCACAGTCCAGTAGACGGTCGGGAGGTCGTTTGCTCTCCAGGTTGGAGAGGTATTCAAGATAGATCGAAGAGGAGACGCAGTGCTTGGTCAATCAGATTACCTGCCGAGCGAGAGACGGCAACGCTTTAAGGATGGGTGCGCAGACCACAAAATCGAAACCAGTCAGAGTGTGTACGAGAATCAAATGGTACAGTCTAAGTCTGGACGTTGTCCCTGTGTGTCACAAGGAGTGCTCTTTGTCCGTCTGGAGGCCGTTGCGCATGTGTGGTCAGCTTGAGGTATGCCTTGCCTTGATGGGTGGAATGGTCGAATCGCCGGGATGCCGAGGGGTGGTACGTGTTTTCCCATCTCTTGCGATGCGGCACAGAGAGTCTGTGGACAGTAGAGTGCGTAATCGTAGTCTCGATGGTAGATACAAAGTGCATATATTTTAGGGTAGGGCGTGTTCATCGGTCAGCAGATAGAAGGCTTCGTTGCCGCTTGTCTCCGCCAATTGTACGCTGGGAGACCAGCGCCCTGAAACGGATCTCTTCGAAGCCTAATCCTGCATCCATTGCGCATCGCGCCAATCGCCTTGCGGAGTGATGTTTCGAAGACTGGTATTCTGTTTCCTGTGCTCCATTCTCCCTCCCGCCACCAGGAGTCTTGTCGCTTCTCCGTATCCGTATCCAAGCAGCACGGCACGATGCAGGGGAGGTTGTCAGAGCTTGTCCGCGCAACCTGGGTCAGAGCCGTTGTGAAGCAGGAGCGAGATAATCTTCTGATCCCCATTCCCGGCCGCAATGTGCAAGGCGGTGCTTCCATCGTCCTCCTCAGCAGAGATCACTGGCCCCCTGTGCAAAAGTAATTCGGCCAGCTCGACGGACCCGCTGGCTGCCGCCAGGTGTAGCAAGGATTTCCCCTCCTTATGCACCGTTGTCACGTCCGCTCCGCGGGAAAGAATTTCATCGGCGGCTTGTGGGTGTCCGCCAATCGACGCCAAGAAGAGCGTGGTTTGGTTGGATTGGTCCTTAGCTGCGACTGATACTCGTGATCCAACAGGAGGGTAGCCTCATCATGGTAGGGATCGATCGCACAAAGAGATGGGGCAACGTGCTGGATAAGATATAATTCGCCCACGGACAGTGTCTCACAAGCTGGTGAACGAGATCCACCCGGCCCAAAATTTGCCAACGTATTAAGTCTCCAGAGACTGCTTGGAAGGAAGGAGATCCGGTCACCTTGACGCAGCTTCTGTGACCAGACCAAGCAAGAGCCTGTGACGGCAGAGAAGACATGTCACTGAATGGATTGGATATACCCATCAACTCATCTCTTCACCTAGTTCTTCTTATCTTTTTGTAGACTCTTGGCCCCATGTGAACGGAGCCGTGCCTGGCAAGGGCAAGTCCAAGTCGACGTCATCAAGAACGACTTTCATACTGCTCAGAGAATATGGTTGCAAGACGACAAATGAAAGAGTTAAACACTAGCCCACAACAAAGGAAAAGTAAGGTTGCCGCAATGGCAGGGGTTTGTTGGTTGGGAGTATTCTGTCTATCTAAGAGAGTAAGAACAAGAGAGTCTCTTAGACTCGAGTCACCCGAAGGGAGGCGGCAGTATCAGGCTAGTCCCGATCTGGTTTGATGCCACACGTGACAACAAACCTGCCTCATCCTTGACATGTCGCTGTCCTCAGCTACCATGAATCCCAACACCCAAACGCCATTCCCTCTATTGTTTTTGTGATTGTTTTTGTGATTGTTTTTGTGATTTTCCTCTCCCAACCATGTTTTTGTGGTTTCCTTTTTCCAACCATGTTTTCGTTGGTGTTTGAGATGGCAGCGAAGCTGGCAACCGAATGGCAACGGACCTACAAGCCGGATGCTCGAATTGTCTCGCAGAAAGCCTTCACGCAAAGTCCGGGTCTGTCCCTCTGTCATCTCCACCTTCCTTTGCAAGTCTACGGTTCCACTCTTTGTATCGGTGCATGGCCAGCTCTCGAATGTTGCGCTTGAAAAGAGCTCGGAACACATCCCAGTCTGGCGAAACTTGTGCGTTGGCTGGTTCGGTTGTCAGAAACTCGTGGAGTGGAATCTTGGGCGAGGAGTTGGTCTTTGGAACAATAATATCTCGTTGACCAACGAGCTCTGGCTTTCGCGTTTCTGGGTTGAGTTTCCAGACTTCCCAGAAGACCTCTTTGATTTGTCCTGCCCAGCGATCGCCCTGGTACGACGATGGGCCGTATTCTCCCTCCATCACGAAGTCTTGTCTGGTTATATCCCCACGACTCTTTAGCCTGCGAGCCTCGAGTTCCTCGGAGGGAATGTTCAGTAAAGGACAACGGTATTTGGGCTCCTCTGTAATTTTCATCAAGACCCCATAGACGACCTCAGCCTGCTTTGCCATCAGCCATGTTTGTATGTCTTCAAGGAGCTCATCGTAGGTTTCAGAGAATCCAACTTCAAGAACCCATCTGGCCTTCAAACCTTTGGGGGTTTCTTGGTAAATTGTAAGATCTCCAACTTTTGCCTCATCTGCATCTTCGTCATCGAGCTGCTGCCCTCGGCCTTGAGCGACCGTGACATGTAGGGGATTGACCGCCGCACTCAAACAAGTATTGAGGAACTCAACCGCCACTTCATGTACCGGCGTTGGGGGGTTGCATTGGATAATGAGCGTCGACGTCGAGGCATGGTATGAAAATTTGCAACGGCTGAACGGATTACGCTCATCGTCGTCGTGGATACGCAGATCTTCTTGTAGCTTGCGCCAGTCTGCCCGCGAGATCTGGCATCGGAAGAGCTGGTCGAAGTCCCGGGGAGCGACGGTCTTTTGGCCTTGACGGTACAGTTTGAAATCTTCGAGGTATGCCTTGACTCGCTCGTAGGGCTGCTCTTCAGCTGCGCTTGGTAGTGTCGACATCTTTCCCACTTTCAACCGAATGTCCTTCTGCCTAGGGGTAGGACAGTGCTGAGAGTTCGGTTCGAGCAGTGGTCGATGTGCCACCAGAGGTTCCTGGGTGCGAGAATGGTGAGTCCCAGTGCTTTGGAGATGGGGAAGATGACTCGAAGTCGTTGCGGGAATCGTAGTAAGCCATCGTGAGAGGTAGATGTGTTTACATAGTATTGAGGATAAAGACTGGAATTTGCTTTGTGCGGCAGGCAGGGGAATGTGATTTGTGCGGCAGGCAGGAGGAATGTGCTTTGTGGGGAAGGCAGGAGTTGCTTTGTGGGGAAGGCAGGAGGAATGTGCTTTGTGCGGCAGGCAGGAGGAAGGAGGAATGTGCCGCAAGCGGCAGCAATGAGAATGAAAGTAAAAAATTGAGGATAAAGACTGGAATGGGAGTTGGAATGCACAGCCGGCCACACTGGCTGGAATGCGTTTTGCGCGCTAGCAATGGCAATGAAAGTGCCAAAAACAAAAGGGGCGACCATGTGGAGCAATAAGTACGTTCGCAGTCATATTGCACAGATGATGTATTAAACTCACATTTCTAGGACAAAGCCCCTGAGCAAGCTTTTGTCCTCTCAATTTTCGTTCAGGGTGGGACAAACTTGCGCCTTGTGATACCCTAAGGGCCTGGAGGCGACAGGGAGGTTGGTTGGGATTGCAACACGCGGAATGTGGTGCAGAAAATATCTCACTGACACAAAGCCGGGCAAACGTCGGTTGTCGCGATGCTTGGACAAACGTGGATGCTGGAGCCTTTACAGACCCGCGAAATGCGACGTGTGGAATGCGAGAAGAGACTGACTTCCTGGAACAGTCGCCCTTGTTTGATTGATTGTCTAAACTAGGCAACTATCCAAGGTGGATACTATAAGTGTCACTCGCCTAACTTACCTATTGCAGTATTAGCTCTGTCACTCAGCCTATCACTCTGGCCGGCTAAGATTCCTGACAAGGTTAGGGCACCAGCCTATGCCAATCTTGAGACCAATTGGCATACCGGGTTTTGGCCTGGCTATTGCACCCCTGCTGAATATGAACCCGTCGAGCTCCCCGTGCTCGGAATCAAGAAGCCACATGAAGTATTGATTCGGACGTGCGCGGCTTCGGTGAATCCTGGCAATACGCATGTAGCCAATGGAGCGTTTCTCATGTCGAACTTGGCTTCTCAGCTGATACCAATATGCAGGAAGAAATTCCGGAAACATAGCAACTTGCCCTTCACTCTGTCAAACAGCCAACCAGCCAAGACGATTCAACACCGATTAAGATTGGCACGACCAATACTCCGAATTCACAATGACGACCAAGAGAGGCCATGAAATGGGCATGGAAAAGGATGGTCGGCCACGAAAAAAAGTCCGACAGACCGACCTGGCATATACCCAATGGAATGGCTCGGTCTGTTGTTCAAACGGGATTCTTGGTGCAGTAGAGGGGGAACAATACCTGGCTAGACAGGACACTCCAGCTTCGGGACGACCAGAATGTCGCACTGACATATCAGCTTGCTGGCCTCGAGAGGGAACGGGCAGAGCTGAAAAAGAACGCTTGAGTTGCGTGACAGCACGATTGGGTGTTAGGCAACAAGGCATTGGGGTTCTTTTCTTGAATTCGTGGACCAGGTTCCAGATAGATGTCGGTGGCATCGGCCGTCTTTCTCAGCACTTGGGGGAGTCTGCAAGTCACACTTACTGTCTCTTCCTAAAATTGGTTCTTCTACGAAGCGTTGTTTTGACATGAGCTGTTGTGGATTGAATGGTTGTACTGTACAGCAAACCCTTGCAAACCGGAATGTCCGACAATATCCTACAGGATCTGAAACAGGGAATTCGACACCGGAATCTCGACACGAGTACTTTCCATTTCCATCTTTGGACCTGAGCGCGGCTCTGAGCTTAGCTGCTTCAAGCTGAGCAAGTCCGGCACGATGACTGATCATGGGTGTTCAGTCAGCCTGAGCAACAGGTGTGCCTATATCCGGGTCTAGGGGCCCTGTAACCGGTACCCGCCTATAATTTGCTAATTTACCTCTAGGCAATGTCTCCACACTATCTAGTCCCTTGCGAATTGTTGTCATTTCCCCACCGGGAGGGAATTTTCGATATAATCCACTGCCAAATCCGGACACACAGACATAAATGACAGATCCTTACAAGCTGCTCGGCTGTTCAACGCAAAGGCCTGTAGGATTCGTCGCCGACTAACCCTGCACGGATCTTGCATTGTCGAAGCCACTCGCGGCACCTCGAGACGGCATGGGATCGAAGGCAGGCCTTTAATTCCTCTCGGAATTCGTCCCAATCGAAGGATGTCACTTGAGTCTCGTCGGTAAAGAGAAAGTCGGCGAGCTGAAATTGAAGAGATGCGTCTGTTGGAGGAACAATAGACGTTCGACTTCGGCTTCCTCTTCGTCGCCTTGGTTCCCCAGTTCTAGGGTCACGAGTCCAAACCTCTAGAAAGACTTCGGAGATCTCTCCCACCCACTGACATCCTTTATACATCACTGGGCCATATTCTCCCTGAAGAAAGAAATCTCCTTCTATAATCTGAGACCCATCCTGAGGTATATCAAGTTTATCACAGATATCCAAGTGAAAATCAAGTGGGCATTGATATTTTGGACTCTCTGTAATATTGATAAGAACCGCCATAGAACATGTTGGTTGACCGACAAGCCAAAGTCGAAGGTCTTCTCGAAGATCGTCATATTCTTGAGAGAAACCAACCTCAAGAGCCCATCTAAGTCCATTTTGAGTATCGTCTCTCATAAAAATTCCGAGATCTGGCGTTTTCACTGAATTCTGATACTCATTGGCAAACCCCTCCATCTTAAGATTTGTATAAATCTTGATTCTCTTGCGGCGAGATGGGGGATAGGTTTGATTGAAGAGAAGAAGAAAGCGTTCATGAAAAAAGTTGATAATTGTTTCGTGTACCCAGGAAGCCATAGTGTAGATTTTCAGAGTTGATGTGGCGGAGTTGTATGAAAATCTTGGCCACCTGTAGATAACATTTAGCAAACAACGTCAAAAGAAAGGGAGAAGAATAAGAGACCTCAAGTTGTCAAGATTGAACTCCTCACATAAATTGAACCACTCACGCGTAGATATCCTACAGATAAAGAGCCGCTCGAGGTCGAAGTCTCTAGCTCTCAATTGTGGGTTGAAGAGGTGCTGTAGAAAGATACGCGCTTGTTCAATTCCAGCTGAAGGCTGTTGTGTAACTGCTGAGAGGTGTTAACGGCTGAAATCGAAAAAAGTGGAAAGGTATTCTGACCATGTCGCTGAGATATAGGCGAGCCTGCCCTGTTGTCACTGCCTTCTGGATCCATATTTGGAGACGTTGAACAAAACTGGAAGATATGGTGGACTCAAGTCTCGCCTTTCGACAAGAGAGAAGGTCAAAAGATGGTGCTGTCGAGCCTCGCTTGTCAACAAGAGACAAGAGACAAGTCTTATCCTTGGACGCGAGAGAGTTGAGAGACAAGTCTTATTCTCAAAAAGGAGAGAGAGACAACAGACGACAAGTCTCACCCACGGATGACAGAGAGAGATGAGAGAGAGAGACAAGAGACAAAAAGGGGGCTCGGAGATGGGGTGAAAAGGTAAGACGACAAAGGATAGAGGACAAAGGACGAGGGACGCGCTCAGTGAGCTACTTATAGCTCCAGTGAAACTTCGAGGGGTCCGAGCGCGTGGCGGAATGTTTCATTCCTGGTGATCCTCCTGGTAACTATCACACACCATGCCTGGGTCGCAGCGTAGCAAGATGACATTCCCCTCAACCCTTTCGCGTGCACACCAAGGTTGCCCCGGAGACGTTTGGTATCTTGTTAAGACAACTGTGAAGGAGAGGGGGAGTGAGCGGGCCAGGACGAGCCCGGGCCGAAGTTGAACCGGATGCGAGGCTCAATGTCACGTGAGACCGGAGAGAGAAAGGCGGGCGTCGGAATCGTCGAGATTCCGACGACGTAACAACATCTTCTGCGACCGTCTATGCTGCCATCAGCGGCTGCGAACTGATTTTGCGGCACTACAACCCGTTGTTGGACAGGGTGTATCCTCTTGCCAATGCGGCAAATATAGCGAGGACAATGGGGGTGAAGATATCAGGGGGTGGCTCTTGGGCCTCCCCCCTACCAAGCTGGTGAGCCTTTGGTGAGCCTCAGGATGATTCTGGTCATGATGTGCAACAGAGTTAATTTACCGAGAGAGACTACCTTTGTCATCGTCACGTCAGGCCCATCACCGTTCAAGAATAAACATGGATTCAGTCAAGGCGGCCAAGTGCACATACAAACTAAAACACACGAACCCCAATGAGCTCATCATCGGCCAGCCCAGATCCTCAAAACTCCGTCTTGATAAGACGGTTGTGTTGAAGTTCACGGGACATTGCGGCATCCGGTGACGGTAAGAACAACGAGCGAGCCTGATCCTTCAATATTGTCATGGTTCCCTTGCTTTACATAAGTGTCAAGTTGTGGCCCAGTCCCTGGTTCATTCATGGACCTCTCGAAGCACCGTTCCGGGCTGTCCAGCGCACTCACAGTGTTGCTTGCGCGGAGAGACACACACTGGCCCGTTCAAAGTCGATCAACACTGCACGCTCCACTTCTGGCTCGAGAGAATGTTTGGTCCGCGGATGTCGTTATGCGTGGCTCCAAGCGCAGATGGTTTTCCCGTTGCGGATTGTACCTGCTCGTTGATTCGACAACGCATGTCTTCCCCATCGGCCATCATCTCTTCACCGACCCAAGCCTTCATCATCATATGCTGGATCCGAACCCTAACATCCAGATAGTACATCTTTGGGAGGGTAATGTTTCCTAGATGGACGGGAATGACGGATTCTTGAAGACTCTGCAATCGCCCATACAATCGCCCTTCATGACGGAGATCTTCCACAAACGCTTGGACCGTCCCTTTACCGACTAACGTGTACCCGAACCTGCGCAAGTGGACGTGAAAAGGGGCCCCCCTCGCCCATTGCTTTCCCACTACCTCACAAACATGATCCAAGTCCTCTCCGAGCTGACGCCGGAGCAGCTGTCGAAACGTGCGCTTGTCGATCGGATGCTGTCGGTTCTGTGCACATTGCCGATGAAGTTCCACGTTTGGACACTTCTCATCCAAACCTGTTCGATGTACCAAACCCAAGAGGCACGCTTGAGTACAGTATTGTCGCAGCCCCGGCATCAATCTTTCCTTTCTGTCCCGCTCGTTGCGCAGGTGCTTTCCCCTTTGAGGTCCTGCTAGACTTGGTGAGCGTCTCAGGCCTCCCAGCGTTGCCGTCTGACTCAGCCGAAGAACGATACCTTGGTTCTTCGGCGGCAGCTTCATCAGAATGAGAGCCACCCTATCCCCTTCTCCTTCGAAAGAAATATGGTGACCGTGGATCGACATGATAGCGTGAGGGTTTGAAGCTGGATGATGGGGTCTTCTTGCGCTCTTCCTCTGGGATCTGCCGAAGGACTGCTTCATAGTCAAGTTCATACCGTGGTAGCAGTCGGATCGCGTCATCTCGCCTGCGTTGGCGGCGTGGCGCGGATTCCAGTGCCATGAGGGAGAAGCTGGACATCTGCGAGATGGCAGTCCGCGGACAGAGACCTCCAAGCTAACCGTTCAGTTCAGTTTCCTCGTTTGCCTCGGTAAGATGGAAGTACACCGTAGTGGTTCATCTTCTTTCATTGCAAAAACACACTGGCCTCTCCGGTATTCACACAGCTGTATTCGAAACCATTCTCGATCATCTGCGAGAAGGCCTGCGTTACCGCCGCCACTGCAAGCCGATCGGCATTGTATTATTGTTTATCCCCGACATCCGTGGGAATCGTGGCGCGATTGACAACCTCTTCCATTACATTCATCGCGCTGAGCCCGGCTCGAAGATTGTGGATCGAGAGCTTGTGAGGGGCCTTGTCCTCGATGGTGAACAGCAGATGGTCGACTCCGGAAGTCTTTCTGTAGACACGAATCTGATCCGCGTATAATAGTCTCGTTCCCGTAGCGCCCTGAGACCGTGACGCAGAACGATCCAGGCGAAGGCGCTCTTGCACTTCCTCGGCCGAATCATTGAGCGAGTTGGGTTTATGCTCAAAGACGACACCGCCTGCGAGACCCAGAATTGCGCGAGCTTCCGTGACTTTCGAAAGCTCGGACACAATGCTGCTGATGTGATCTTCCACCGCAAAGCGCTCGTAGCTTTCCAAATCTTTCTCGCTCGCCAGCTTCCGACTGCAGATCCGTCAACCCAGCTCTTCTAAGGATATGACAGGGCTGAGCACGCGTGGAGGTTGGAAGGACGGAGGATGGAGGTAGGAGGACGTTGCGTCGAAGAGACGTTGGCTTTGGGGAAAGTCTGTGCATGGGCGCAGACGTAGGAACAGATCCAATTCTGGGGGTCTTGTGATGCTGCTCTTAGTAGTGAGGGATCGGTCGATAGGAGAGATGATCGTGGGCGCTTTTCATGATGTTGTAGGTCTGGTTCGTCGGCGTTCCACGTCCGCATACGCAGAGTGCGCTGCTCTACTTACCTTACACGCTCTTCTCTTGCACGCTCGTCTACTTCTCTTGCACGCTCGTCTGCTTCTCTTACACGCTCGTCTGCTTCTCTTGCACGCTCGTCTGCTTCTCTTGCACGCTCGTCTGCTTCTCTT
>NW_015971676.1:199263-222782 GCF_000836435.1 Fonsecaea multimorphosa CBS 102226
CACGCTCGTCTGCTTCTCTTGCACGCTCGTCTGCTTCTCTTGCACGCTCGTCTGCTTCTCTTGTACGTAGTTCTGCTTCTCTTGCACGCTCTTCTGCTCTTCTTACACTCTCTGCTAAAGATATTTCTTGTCGCCCTTCTGCTATCGCTGTAAACGTATCTCCTTCTTCTTCCAGCCGTGCTGAATATATTACACGCTCTTCCGCTTGTCTTGTATACTCTTCCGCTTGTCTTACATACTCTTCCGCTTATCTTACGTGCTCTTCCGCTTGTGTTATACGTTCTTCTGCTTGTGTTGTACGCTCTTCTGCTTGTGCTGTGCGCCCTTCTGCTTGTCTTTGACGCTCTTCTGCCTGACCTAGTAGATAGAATAGTAGTCGAAACCGTGCTTCACGTTCAGAGGTCATTATGAGGTGTTTGTTGGGAGCTGCACGGTGTTAGGGAGTAGCGTGTAAGTTGAAAGCAAGGTATCACGCCATGCGCTTGAACTGATGAATCGTAGTACGAAGGACTATCTGGAAGGGTTACAGGGACCGCAACAACGACGGTAAGGCGCAGGCGGTGAGCGGCTCAGTCACGTGTAGCCTAGTCACGTGTAGCTTAGTCACGTGCCGAAACCAGTTGGCTGCTATTCCCGCCACAAACCTTGAAGTCACCGGTTCCCCGCGGCACATATCATGTTGATCAACAACAGACCTCCAATGGCCAATTACAAGCGAGTCTTGCTCGTTATCACTGTCTGCTAGCGACTTGAAAAGGAGCTTGAAAATCTCCAGAATGAAGTAAGTCTCTTGTTCCGATGCAAAACCAGGAGGCTAACAGAACAACGATGAAGTATATAAAGCCTGGCTTCAGAACTACGGTAGTGTTCGCACACGCATTCCCATTCGTGTCTTTGTCGTCGGTGTGGTCAAAGGATGCTCTCAAACTCTACCGATCCTTGCAATCGGTCCATACCTACGACTGCCTACACTATCGACATTCCATCCCATCATGATCCACATTCCTCAATCCAGGTGCTCATCCCTGGTCTTCGCCTCTCACGCCATCAACACCGTGATCAAGAGATGGCTGATCAAGGGCGGTGGTGCATAAAGGCGGGAATTTTCCAGTCTGGTTGTCTTGCATTCGCATCTATCTCTCCTTCGCGTGGTTCACTTCACTCTCATTTGAACACACCGCCCAATCTTATACCATGGTCGAAGGGGATCCTTTTACCGTCGCGCTATTAGGCGATGTGGGAGTAGGGAAAACCGCGCTCGTCCAGCAGGTGGGAAAGCTACTTTCTGACGCCTTGGACAGTTTCTGTGGAAACGCTTCCCCGGAAGAACACGTTCACACTGAGGAAGCCTATAATAAGGGATCTTACTGGGATGGGCATAAAAAAGTCACAGTGCAAATTCACGAGACCAGGGCGATCCTTTCCTTGTACATCCAGATGCGATTATTGCAGTGTTCAATACTGCCTCCAGGGAATCGTTCGAAAAGCTTCGCATGTGCTCCCAAGCTTTGGACTCAACTTCAAGAACAAGGAGGCTTGATATGTCTGGGGGCAACCCATGTTGACGTTGGTGAACAAGTAACAGACATCGAAGGCCGCGAATTTGCTCGTGGGATTGGGTCAGTATATTGTCGACTTTGTGCCTACCAGACCGAAGAAGCCTGGAATCCGGGGCATTACCTATTTGATCAACGTGGAAAGGCGCTTCTACAGGCTCTACCTACCCCCATCGCCGCCAACTCGGCCGCCATCACCGAGAGACGATACCTCTACGTGGCTCGGGCGGCTTAACTAGCTAAGAATTGCACGTTGCCTGAGCCTCCGAGATCTCAGATTTGATATTAGCTGGGAGCGCGGAATTTGACGTGCTCCGTCTTGTCTTGACCTGTCACCTGCTGTCTGGCCTGCTCGCCTCACCAATGTATAGCGCCCTACTTTTGAACGCCATCAATGTATAATAGTTTGAGTCCTTCCCATTGACGAACCTAGACTACCCGTGCATCGAGCCAGTATCCATTGCCAAAGATGAAACCCCCTCAGTCCGATCAGCTGTCGATCCATGTAGAGCCTCTCTCCCGGCAACAGCAAGCGTGTAAGAATTGCTCTATTTGGCCTCAAACTTCGCGATAATTCTGGCTAGGAAAATTGTCATTGACTCTCGTTTTGTACATTCTATTTGTTGTTCTTTTTGTTTGATTTCTGACTGTCCGCTGTTGTTCTGTGCCTGTTTGCATATCCGGCATCTTTTACCAACCAGCATATGAACTTCAATCAGAGGATTCTCTACAGGATATTATATCATTCGCATCGTTTGACACACCGAGCCTGATATTAGTTCTTCCACAAGCGACCCATCACCAAAGTGAACTATGTCCGATTTAGATCCTACTCCTCCCCGTAGCGACGACGACTCAGGGGTTCGGTGGTGAAATCTTCTCGGATACCGTTTCTGTGGAGGAAGTGCCACTCGTAAGCTACGCAACCGGACAAGTTGTGATGATGCTTCCTTGTACCCAAAAGATGTCCAGCAACAGAACTGTACGGACTTTCAGCATTATATATTCTACATGACAGGGAAGTAAGAGTAAATTCTGCATACAGCTCCCTCTGCCCTCACCTCCGCCGCGCCGCTCTGGGATCTGACGTATCCACGACTTAACTGCTGCTCACCACCGCCTCACCTTCTCATCACCCAAGCTCATCCTCCTCCTACCGACTCTTCGACACATCCAGCAGACTACGCTCGACACAACTGCGCTTTCTCCTTAGTTCTTTCACCCCCCGCGCGAAAGAGTCGACTTCTATGTCGCTAGGTGGAGCTGAGCTATCCGAACGTACTTGCAATGGATGTCCCTTCTCTCTCTACCCAGCTCGACCATTTCCATCCTGCCAGGAATAAAATGGCGTCCAGACCCGGCGCGTAGGGCTCTGGCTGCAAGAATCTCTCTTTTCTCGCGTCGACCCGACTACTCCAACATTCCCCATCAACATTTCGATTCCCTTCCATACCCGTTCTAATAGACAGTCGCGGGATCGAGCTCTGGGCTCGAGCGGCCGCCAGCGGTTACGACGGCGGAGCACAAATTGAGGCCGGTGGGAAATACGTGTCCAAGACGAAGCGGGGTCACGATCGTACCCTTGATCGCTACGTAACGTGAGAGACCCAAGTGGTGCCCTCCTCTTACTCAAACCTAGGGATGCTGATATGCCATTCTCCTAGAGGGCAACTGGGGTCGATGTTGGCAGACAGCGCGGGACTCCCTTCCCATGACGACGCCGTCCGCGTCCAGTTGTAGAGGAAGGGGGGCCGGCTCCAAACTTGTCCACCGTCAAGGACGTTCTCCGGTACTACATCGCGCTGATGAAACCGAAGATCGGCAAAACGAGACCGACGGCAGACTCTATCTGCACGGTCGCGAGAATGGCTCTTCGCAGGCTTTACCTGCGTCACCGGCAGCGAAACGAAGGAGGAGGACAGGGGTGAGGCGTACTATGTATGTACCAATCCTCGGCTCGTCTATTGCCTCGCCCGGTTACGGGGAGGGTCAGCCTGACATCCGTCATAGTGGGTGCGACGGACGCTGGTCCGAGAAGGTCTCGTCGTCAACAAGCATCGAGGAAACCACAACTTCGGAATACAAGACCTGACGAGGATCCTACTCGCGTTTTGGACCTATGACGATCTCGTCTTCATCCACGATCGCTATCGCATGCAAGTCGTGCACGTTCCTCATGCACGTCTGCTGTGTAACAGGGTAGGGGTCTGGATCAACGCCTTCTTCGCAGATGGCCTCCGATATTGGGTACGTCAACAACGAACCCTCTGTCCGTGACGGCCGTGGCCTAACGAAAGCAAAACGTCTCACTCTCCTTTCCAGCGCGTTGACGCCGACGGTGGCTGGAGATTGGTGTACCAGCTCGACCAGCGTTGGGTGAAAAACAACCGTGATATCGAGAACGGAACTTAAGTCGTTCCGCTCCCGCACCCGAGCTCTCCTCGGAAGTTTTACCCGGTATTGACGAGACGGGGGTCTAGCTTCGGCACAGCGGCCAAGGGGCATCCCTCGCTGTTCTACAACGACGCAGGATTCCTCCTGGTGCTCGCCATCGCGGACGGCGCCCTGTGCAGGTACGACACTCTCGACGACATACGCCAGCAGATTATCCCCGCAGATTAAAAAGAAGTCATCGTCAGATTCAAGGAATCGGCACTGGATCTGCCTGTTCTGCACAGATGCACTTCAGCCGGGGGTCCCACTACAGACCCAATGCCCCTGAGCGCCTTCACCAACATTTTGAAGAGCACTCTCATCAATGCCAGCTACACAGGGGCTCCGTCTATGCGGACCATCCGACGGAAACTCGGAAAGGAAGTCAAGCATAAGTATCGTGCCACCGTCAGCGGAGCACGATAGTCTTCTCTCCCGAACCACCCCAAACCAACAGGTTCCCTACAGCCTAGGAGGAGGCCCTGCTCAAGATTTCTACCTTTTCCACGGTGTCGTTCAAGCTAAACGCTGACCTCAGAGCAATACTCCGCGGTGGAACTTGCACACAGCATCTGGCCCAAGCCGGTATCGAAGTCTTCGGTCGAAGTTACCTCATCAACTGCTGGGCGGTCGACAGCCAAGCCGTCTTCCAAGGCGAGGAGAGTGACCATCGCCACATCGAATGTTTCCAGAGCCTCGAAAAGTTTCACGAAAATGGCCTATCAGATAGGCTTCCCTTCTCACCTCGAAGCGGAGTCCAAGCAGGATCCGCGCCTTTATGAGCTCGACGCTGAGGTCAAACAACTTGCAGGACCCGAGGGAGTCAACAAACCCATACTGCCGCCACGCGCCAGCTAGCCAATCACTGGAAGAAACTCCTGCGAGATGCTAGAAAGCTGTACCAGGGAGTCTTGAGTTCCGGAGCGACGAGATTGGACAGTCCTGAATCGAGGGAGTGAGGTTCCCAGCAACCGATCCAGGATGGAATTGGCCTTGATCGCCTACAAATTATTCCCCGAGCGAGGCCTGCTCGCGGAGAAAATGGCGGCTAGCTTTCCTTTGACCACGAACAAGATGTGGACGGCCCTCCCTGATCTTCATGCACTCTGTCTTTGTGACTCGGATGTCCTGCATCTCCCTGGATTGCATCCCGTCAAGGGTGCTTGCCCTGTTACAGCCTGCCAGCAGAGCATGGATAGGTAAGTTTCCCCACGTCCTGTCACTTTTCACCCTAACTCATTGAACGGTCTCGCAGTTTGTCCAAGTCCCAACGGAATGGACACGCTCATGATTGTGTCCGTCGAGAGCTGGCCGAAAACCTGAACCGCCTGCACTGAGATGTCCATTACTGCTACTTCTGCTTTGATTGGCTGAAGAGTGATGGCCGACTTCATGGGCCCGTTTGGGGAATTTCTAGCAAGCGAAGATGAAAGACGGATTTTTACAGAGATGGCCAATGGCGCCTTAGTTGTTGCCTTACTGTCCGAGACCGTAGCCTTGTGGTCCCGAGACTGTAGCCCTGCCCCGTGGCCCCCACCCCTTGTCTCCATACATCGCGCTAATATCAATTTGCTGACTTTGGGGAATTCTTGAGTTCAAATCAACCATCATACTCCCTCTCCACGATGGGCTTTATTCAATTTGTGTTATCTCCCCAAAGCAGAAAGGGGATGAGAGAGCTATTTATTGAAAAAAAAGGGAACTTGGTCTGCAAAGCAAAGGGGCGGCCAAGGCATCGGATCCGCAGCGTTTCTCTCCCAGTGCCCTTCTCCACCGCATCTACATCGAGGCCCGGCTGTGAGATGAAACGAAGGCAGCTGGGCTGGTTATCACTCACACTCAAAGATCTCATGCAATGTGGCTTTCAAGGCTTCGACAGGTCAATGAATTGATTGAGTTGTAGCACAAGAGACTGTCTGACAAGTCCTCAGGAAGGACGAAGTATTCCAATGTCCCATTCGTTTCCGAGACAAGCAAGCAAAGAAGCAGCGCCCTCGACGCTCTCGCATTGAAGAACTCTTCACCATTGCAGCATTCCCCAAGTCGTACTTCCTTCCCTGTGAGCCGATTTTCCAAGAACCTTTCCAGCAGGCTTCTTGCCACGCACCCAAGATCGAAACCGCCCAATTTCTACGCTCGTACCGTGGTCGTCCCCTAGTTTGTCAGCCTTCTCTCCTTGGCTCGCTGAATCATGCACAATGCTCGTCCATTCTCTCTTGGGTCATCTTGCCTGGCCAGCCAGACAGCAGCTCAATCTCGGTCGTCTTCAGGTTCTCGTTCGAGACCACACTGGTGGAATTCCCAAAGATCATTGCGACTGTGGCCGTTCACAAGCTCAGGATCGGTGCATAACAAGATTCTGACTGCCGTCGTCTTGAACGTATCGTGGTCGTTTGTCCTCTTTGCCAATACCCGTCCCTTTTCTTTATTGGCCCTCTTCGTGTGGGTGATTGACTGGCAGGGTAGATTCATCATCAGCTCGTCAATCTCGCCCATAAGTTCCTCTCTCCTCCAGCTATAGAAATAATTCCGCTGGGGTCGGTCACCTGGAGGATGAAAGTTGAGATCGATGTCTATCTCGATATGGCGTGGACATGTGAAGTTTGGTGCAGAAGAGAGAGGCAGGAGGCGTTCGGCTAGGGCAAATAGTAACACCTCATTATTTAACCGAAGGGTCTCGAGACCGGCCGGCAAGTTGAGGAAACAGTTGATGGGGCAATTTTCATGATTGGAGAAGCTCAGTTCTTTGAGTCCAGTAAGCTGAGTGAAATCAAAAGGACTAGTGTGCATATGCAATGAGAAGTTACGCTTGCGAGCTGCATGCACCTTCAGCGTCTGCAGTTGGGGCTGGTGAAGTGCTAGAGCTGGCAGTACTTCTGCTAGGATCCCTTGTGACGATGTGATTTGAGCTCGACTATCATCAAACGCTAGGCTCTCGAGCGCTGTTGGTATGCTGAGGATGGATGACACAATCTGCGGGTCCGTGAAGGGAGTAACCAAGAGCGTAAGATGCTTCAATGGTGTGGATTTGGGTGGTGGGAGCGGAAACTCATGCTGCTCGTCGATAGTTGGGAAAGACACTTTCAAGCTGATGAGTTTCGGGGCCCACAGGATGGGGTTGATCCAAATAGGATGGTATTGCATAGATAGCAATGTACATTCACGCAACTCGGTGAATGCACTGCTCAGCATCGTCTGGTTCAGTCTGTGGAAGACTGAGCACGCATGCGTATCGAGATAGTCTTGGACTCGAGGAATGCCGACTACATCGTCGTGGATCGCGATTGTGCAAACGTGCAAAGTCCGGAGCTCTCGGAATTCAGGAATCAACGAAATCATCTTTTCAAGGTCAGAGCTGGCCACCAATCCTTGACCGCGAACAGTAATATGAGAGCTGGCCGACGATCCTTGAGGGTGAACAACCATGGTCCTCACGAGGCCATATCGCTGCGGATGTCTTCTGAAGCTGGCCTCTTGTATTCCAGCCAATTCTGGCCTGGAAACGTGTAGGACCTTGCAAAAGGCTGGGTCGCATAGGTCCAACAGTCGTCTGCATGTCTGACGAAGACATCGGACGTCTTTTGGGTCCTCGCTGTCCAGTAACTCGATGACTTGTGCCCATATTTCGGTGGGAAGCTGGACCGGTGTGTCGCTTTGACGTTGAGCCATAATGCCAAGTGGTTTGGCGTATTGTCAATGTGTGGAGGTGGAAGTTGTTGGGAGCATGAGAGGTTGGAAGTCTTTAAACCAGAAAACCAAAGAGCCACAAAGCACGAACAAGGCAGTTGAGCAACGAAGGCAACTGAGTAAGCAAAGTAGGCGACAAAGCAAAATAAGTCAGCCAACTGAGTGAATAAGGCAGTCGCGCCATAGGACACTCGAATGACAAAGTATTTGAGTGAAGAAGTATATTCGACCTTCCAATTCCCGCTGTCACGGGCCTGGTCTCTGGGCGCGAGTTACGTGCCATGCCAGATACTAGATACCAGGCGCAGGACTTCCACGCTTTCAGCCAGTCCTTCGTACTCTCAATTCATCATCTTCAGAGTATGCCCAATGGACTCAACCTGGCCCGTGACATGAGCCGCTTCGCACACGGAGAAGGGTGCTAGGATCGATCGCGATGGTGAGGCTTTTGGGGCCTCTGGTAGCCTTCAACCGGCAAGAGTTGCGTCTTGTCGTTGTGCATTTCGCGCCATGATGCTGCCAGGAGATTCGTTTCTTGTCCAGACGGCCAAAGGCTCAGCGATCCTCCGTTGCTGCCTTCCCACCGTGGACCACATGCCTTGAGCGTCCTTACCGTGCCTTGGAAAACCCGGGACAGGATTCGCTGTTCAGGAGGTTCAGGAACCGCATAGGACTTTTTTGATTGTTGAGGGCGCTTTTGGTCGTTTTGTGGCAGCAGGTGGGTATGACCCTGTCGTCACTGACCTCGGGGGCAAAGAGGGCAAAGAGCTTGAGCGACCTTGGAGGAGACCGGCCACTTCCACCACTTCCACCACCTCCACCACCACTGGCGGCCGCGGGTGGAAAGTTGAGAACCCACGCCGGTACCAAGGTGGTGTCAGTGACTGATCATGGTCCGAGTAGCAGCCAAACGTAGCCAGATCTGGGCCCGAGTCCTAGCGTGACGACGACCAACGGACCCTACAGCAAGTTAGGCCAATCAGATCCGATGGAAGCGGACTTGGTGCATGTGACTGAGGCTTTAGAGCCACTCGGCTAACCTACCATTCGTGTGCAAACTCTTGGCAAGTGTGATACAGCAGTACCAGTAGTCACGTGATTGTCACATGACCCGGACACTTATGTCGCCTTGGTAAGGAGCCTGCGGCCGGCCTGCCAACAGTCGCAATCAGGAATCCCTTGGTCCTCGTTCGGCCTTGCTGCGCTCGCACCCTGAAGACTTTTGCCTGCGCTCGTGCTCTCATCTTGCAATTCGACGACAACCACTTCACAGTCCGATTATGAGGCTAGATGGTCAATCCGGGGGCCCCCCCTCTCCTGCGCAGAGCCGTTACTACAGACCAAGCCAAAGAGCTTGAAACCAATATTCTACCCTCCCTCGCGGTCGAAATTCTATTCCCTCATCCATCGCCATCTGGATCACGTTCAAAAAAGCGCTGCTCAACATCTGGGGCTTCCTTCTCCCTCTGAATGCCATGTTTGGGAGATGGAGACATGGATCTAAGGGACGTTCAATTTATGCGTCCCTGTGTCCGTTCAAGATGGAAGACGACTCGTGGTTCGGTTCCCTCTCCCTTACCGCAATGGCGAGGATTTCCATCCTGGAAACGGCGACGAGACACTTCGTTGTGAGTCTGCAACCTACGCGTGGGTGTCGCAGAAGTGTCCAGCGATCCGGATTTCCGCACTCTGTGGCTTTTCTTACTCAAAGGGGCAGTCTGTAGGTCACACGAGATTGACAACGATATCAATCGATCAACAATAGCTGACGGAGAAATAACAGTTCACGGATATTCAATACCTCCTCTTTCCTTCCGCATTATACATTTCCTACGACATCGGAGCCTCTCCTGGCTTGGCTACCCTGTTCCGTCACAATACGTTCAGTATTACACCAATCTTGCCTGCAAAAGAGGAGGGTATCTCCTCGTGGAACATTTCGACGAGACACAGGGACAAATGCTTTCGGAGCCGTGGGAGGTCGGCTGTTTCGACGCAAGCAAAAGGTCGAATTTGTACCGAGAATTGGCACGGATTATGCTGGGTTTGGGGATAGATGAGTTTTCGACCATTGGCACTTTGAGTATCAACGATCAAGGCATCGTACGACTGATCAATCGTCCTCCTACACTCGACCTCAATCCCTGGAGAATGAAGGGATTGCCGTCCCCGTTCTGAGGAACTGCATGTATCACACAGCCGACGCATATATCAATGATCTCCTCCTGTGACACGACAATCGATTGCGATTCCATCTGAACGCCGTCAATAACACGGCTGATTGCGTTTCCCAAATGTCCGCTCTAGCTTCAATGCGCACCTTGCGGCCAATCTTCTCAGATCACCAGAATATCCGCGGACCCTTCTTCCTTTGTTTAACCGATCTTCACCAAAGTAATACCCTCGTGGATCAGCACTGGAATATTCAGTACATTATCGATCTCGAATTGGTGGCTGTTCTTCCTCCTTCTTTCCTTCAGCCCCCGTATTGGCTCACTAACGAAGCTGTTGATCCGATTACCCCTGAGTCCTACCAGAAGCAACACGAAGAGTTCCTAAAGCCATTCGAAGGAGATGAGCGAGCGTTGAAGACGGAGCGGAACCCTCTACCCAAGTCGACGGTGATGCATCGCGCCCAATCCATTCGCTGAACTTTCTCCGGTTCGAACATGTTGCCTCACGAACGCTGATCATTCGAAGAGCCTCGTCGACAAAGTCATCATTTCGAAACAAGGCCCACGCTTGTGCGATCTTTGCCACTAGTATCCAGACAATCCTCTCGTTCAGACATGATCCAGAAGATGCATTGGGGAATGACAGGGTTCATCCACCGTCGCAGTTCAAAGTTGGGCTACCTATTATTCGCACAACATCCGGAGATGCCGCTCATTGAGAGAATACGGAGGCATCGTTCCCCTCGAATCCCGTCCATTATAATGCGACAAGCCTGAATGTCAAACTCCTATTTCGGACGAAGATTGCTCTTGGGGTTGACCGTCGAACTAGGTTTTGATTGCACTTTGAGGTTGTATTGAATTTAACCTGGCTCGGTTTGCTAGAGACATCACCAAGATTGCTCACCAATTTAGGCCCTCCCTAGCCCTCAATGAGATGGTCAATCTGCTGACTGATAATGTCTACAGAATCCATGATGATCCAAGATGCGTTTAGCGACAACAAAATCTCCACGAGCTCCCACAACCACCGCAAAACCAAGACTTTTTCCACACCATTCCACCCAGAAGCACTTTGTCGACACCTTAGCAATGGGCAAGCATGGGGTTTCGGTGCCGTTCCTTATATTCATTGATAGAATTCGCTCTCTGCTGGATGGCGTATCGTTCGGTGATGGCCATGTACCTTACCATGGCAGGTCGCTCGGCCCAAGAGAGCACACGTCGCACCGTACTAACTTCCCTTCCTGGCACTTGGAATTTCACGATAGTCATCAACGCCATGCCTGAAAGGCAAGGGACTTGCTTCGGAATCCGAAGATCTCGAGAAAGGGATTCGTTATGTCTCTTCGTGGTATCAGCATACCGGTGCTGTGTCTTGACTCTGGCTCTTCTAGGCAACATGCCTCAACAGCAAGGTATTTGGGCTCGAGTTCCAGCGCGCAACGTATGGCTGGCGACCTTGCTTCATCCGAGACGCTGAAAGTGGCGAACCTGGCTTCGCCTTGTAGTCAACGGCCGCCGACTCGCCACCACCACCAAACTGAGCAGATGCGGAAGGAGATCAAGGGTTGGCAAAGTGTAAAGAGACGGGCATGGACTTTGATCCCGGGACAGTGCTGATATTTTCTCCTTCGCTGGATTTGATCACGGCCCGGTCCTGGGGGAGTCTGCCCGTTCTGAGTCCGCCGGTGTGACAAAGTAGATGCACATCCTCTTCATGAGACTACACTATGCCACGGGGTTGCGACATCTACCTATCCCCTCGGAAATGCTCCATTGCCATCGCCGTTGCGTCATTTCCAGTCCTACAGCCAGCCTATCTGACCGCGGTCATTGAGCGATGGCGGATCCCATCTTGCTGAGACTCTGGTTGCAGAAAAATCATGCACCCAAGTTTCTCGGCGCCATTCAAGGTCCGAAGCCAGTATTGCTGGGTATCAGAGCCTCCATTGTGAAGCGAGGTGCTTGCTTGGTCGTTGTGAGGGCGTGGATGCAGCGATATATACCAGTTGATGTCTCCCCTGATCATTCCATATGTCTTCCCCAGCAATGGAAAGCCGCGATTCTCAATCACTCTGCATCACGACCCAGTAGTGTTTGAGGATCCAAGCGATGGTTTGCGAACAGCTTAGGTCAGCCCCAAGTCTCGAACAGAGGAAGATATGTGTGGGCGTTTGCTGCTTTGATTGTCCCTTCTCCAGACCAAATTCAGGACACAAAATCTGTGAAAGTATATCTTCCAGGCTCCAGAGCGACAGCCGCCTTCAGTCCCTTTTATCAACGTCCATGGGCGTCAGGGTAAGCATGAGTTCATACATCATGTCTTTGGCAGGTACTCTGTTCACGATCAGGATCTGAGAAGGAGTCACCGGGAATTGCCGGAGTCTCGGGGGTTCTGCGGAGAGAGCGATAGCTTACGAGAGCGAATGCTCAGCGCTATCGTTGACGGCGAACTGCACCCATCGTCTTGTCGATAGAGGATGAACTCTACGGATGTGAGTGGGCACCCGGAAGAATCGCGGAAACACTGGCCAAGTTGGCTCCCAACAAGGCATAGACAGCCAGATGCTGCATGGCAGACCCTCCACCTCCTTTCGGATCTTGTCGCACCTGGCCCGGACCGCGCGGATGGTCTCAAGTCGCTGACTGCGCAACGACTACGGATCGACGTCGTGGGCGGCCAGGTGCATGGGTGGTTCAAAAAGCAACTCTGTGATCTGGGCTCTGGAGCGGATCGAGGTAACTGCATCACGATTCTGTCCCTCTCCCGACAAGAAACCAGGAACCAGAACCGACCTAACCCTTTGTCTTGTCCGGGGATGGCCATAGTCAAGGTGAAAGCGGGTGGGAAGTCCATGCAAGACGAGACGGGAGACTGACAAGGAGAATGGGGAGAAAAAAGCAGAGGGTCTTGGGAAAGGGGCCCATGCTTGTCCCTTTCCCTTCCCTCGCCTCTCCTCCCTCCTCGGCGAGCCCTCCAACACAGCCATCGAATGGACGACTTGCCATAAATCCACTGCGTAATTTGGCGTGGGCTGCTCCGTAAGCCGACAAGAAAACCCATGATATTGGCCTCCCTGGAGCGTTTCCTCCAGGACGTCTGGGTTGGGAGTCGGCGAGATCATCACATCGTTCTTGATAGTAGAGCTGGGGAGCCTGCGCCTCGGTTTGTTCAGGTCTTCGTGCTCTCGACGTATCCTTCACAATCGTAACATCCATCTTCGGCGTTGCTGGCTTCTCTCGGAATCCCTTGTGTACTCAGCGAAGAAGTGGCTTACCAGAGCGTCAATCTCGGCTCGCACACGGTCCTCCAAGTGAAACACAGGGATCTCGCTGTTATGCACCCTGTAAGCTAAGTCTTGCAATGGTCCTCCCTTTGTGCCACATTGTTGACGAAGTTCTTGCAATGTGTCACATTGTTATCAAGTCTTGTATGCTGCCCTCACTGGCTTGTATGTGCGCCCTGTGGTCTTCTATGCGGTACTCGATATCTCTGAATTTGACGAAAGACCGTTGGACTCGAGCCTCGTGTTTTGTACTCGAGCATGGCTGCCCTGCGGCCTTCTGGCTCTCTTCCGCACCCAGTGATTCTTTGCCCTTAATCGGTGATTTCTCTGCCAAAGTCACGCTGCAGCTGCTCGTCCCGCGTCAAACGCTCGGCACTCTGGCTCTCCCACAGGACGTACTCGGTCAGGAGGGTTGGTTGCATGATCCTCCAGCTCGTCCATATTCCCGGAGTGTCCGACCCTCGACTTGTCCGCCTATCCCCTGAGCCACCCCTGCGCCCTATCTTCCTCACACCCATGTATACTCCAGGCAAGTTTTTGAAACCTCTCTTTGAGACCGAACGACAAGTCCGTGCACTTTCATGACGGCTGAAAAGGCCCAAGCCAGACTTCTGCCTTTCTTCCTCTTCTTGTTGGTGGGGGACGGGACCTCGTTGATCTCTCCCTTGCTCTACTACCTCTTTGCGTTTTACTGACCAACGATCTGGCCCTTGGGTGGGAGGGGGGGCTGCGTTCTTCCTGTTTTCTTCAGGTCCTTGGACACAAACTGGAGGAACATGGATATGGGGGGTGTTCATACCAGTGTGTGCTTTCTGCGCGGGTTTGATCAATCCTCTCTCTCTCACAGAGGCGGTGGAGCATCGTTGGCCCTGGCCTGGCCTGGCCCTGGCGTCCGCAGCTCTGGGCAGCTTTCTGCTTCGGGGCTCGACTCGAGGGCGTGCCACAGGGCCCTGATTGATGTCCATGAACAATACGTCCAATGACGGCGACCAGAAAAAGCATGAAAGGTCACCAAGAGCAGGCGGAGCGAGCGAGTCGGAATGTCAAAAGAGGGAATGGAATCGATGGGTGGATGATCATCAGAATTCAGATTGTCTTTTGGGGAAATGGTAAACAAGATGGAACGTGGAAATAAGCGCGCAGGATCTGAGAGGGGCGCCCGCACGCTTATCTCACAAGCGACTCCGGGGATCAGCCCATAGGCTGCATGCTCGCTTATCTCGGCGCCTGGAAGGGCAAAGCCGTAGCCTATCGTGGGCCACTTGAGGGTGGAGCTGCCCCGGACTTCCGGCGCAAATTCAACCAAGATGTGGCGCTGGCCCCTGGAGGGAAGGCTAAAGGGGGATGGACAGGAAAGTTGGCACTGGATCTGAAACTGGAACTGGCGGTGGTGAGTGTAACCTCTTTTCTGTTCTGTTCTACTTTGCTCTGCCGCGTCTGGACGGACTCACTGTCTCAACTATCTATGCTCTGGCTCTGGCTCTGCTTCTGATTCCGTCCCTGTGAGTCCAGTCGCCTGGCTCCTGCGCCCACTCCCCTGCATTGAGCTCCATCAATCCATTGACAATCCAGTCCATTAATCCCATCCCGTCCCATCACATCCCATCACAGCCCATCAAACCCCATTCCATGATACCAAGCCTCCACTTCTCAACATCCTAGCTCGCCTGAGGTCTGTATCGCCGTGAATGATCCCACCCGTAGCCCCTAGCGCAGAAACCTGAGAGGCGATCCTGGCGGGGTTCCTGACTGCTAGCGCAAGCAATCGGGTTCAGCCGAGCTCCCCGTGGCTCGGCCAAAGCAAATAGCAACACGATGGTGCACTTCGTTGATGCCGAGTCCAGGCCAATCCGTCGTCTGTGATTTTTTTTGTGGTTGTTTTTTCTGTTGGTGACCAGGGAAATGTGAAAGAATCAACGAAGAAGAGACTCGTTCTTTTTTTGACGCATTTGCAACATTTTACTTGTTTTTTTTGGAGGTTGAATGTTTTGAATGTGCAGAGGTGCATGCCCAATGCATGCGCTGTTCCGTGTTTTGCCGTGGCATGTGCACTTCCTCTCTTTCTTGATCATGATTCGAGCACCACTGCCCATCATGCATGCAGCCCGCTGTGTTGACAACTACGCGGAGATTTGAAACGCAGGAATGTCGGCATGATGACAAGCTTGATTGCCGATTTCATGGTGAGGGTTTCTGCCGTGGTTTTGTGATGTCATGACGTTCAGAATGCACCAGCCCCCAGCCATTCCCTTTCCCATTCATTCAAGCATCCACAGAATGCGGTCAATCTCCTGCTGGAACTTGGCTCGCTCTTCCTTGCTGTCGAAATGGAATGTCTCGAGAGGCTTCTCCTCATTGACTGAGCTGTGCACCCATTTGGCATCCTCCTTGATGGCGTCCCAGTCGACCAGCGAACTCATGAAGTCATCCCCCGTCAGAGACGACAAGGTCGGACGCAAGTAGGGACCGTCGTTGTAGAAGGAAGGCTCGGTTCTGCCTCCGATCGCCATCTCGTCCTCGACCGTGAAGTGCTGCATGCGGGACATCTTGAAGGCCAGATCGCGCTCGACCTCTCCGTGGCCAGCCGGCAGAATCACTGACATCATGCCCTGGTTTCCATGTCGGACCCGGCTCGGGTAGTACATACGTTCGCTGCCCATGAGCCCTGTAGCAGAAACCGCTTCGTCGTCACGGAAGAACTGCCCAACCTCGTTGGTCTCGCGAGCAGTGTTGTCGTGTGTCATGTTGTCGTGGCCATTGCTATCGCCAACTTCAGCGACATCAGTCATCTCAAGATCTGAACTGGATTGAGAATCCGTCTCGGCTCTGGCAGCGCTAAGGGTAGCGAGTTTTCGTGCAGTCATACGGCGCTTCTTCTCGGATGGTTTGCGTGGGGCATACTGATAGCCAGGATTCTGCGCTGCATGCTGAGCTTTGAGCTTGTCCGCCATCTCTTTGAAATGTGTTTTGACTTGTTCAGATTCCTCCCTCCATTTCTTGCCAAGAATGACGGAGATTTCGTTGTTTGACAATGTCGGCTTTTCATCCTTGAGCATTGGATGATGTTTGGCTCGGTACAGGATGAATGCATTGGGTGGACGAGGGACTTTTGATTTCTTGCCAGGCAAGCGAGCTGGCTTGACCAGCGGTTCCTTGACCAAAGGTGCACGCACGGGAGATGCAGAGGGGCTCGAGATAGACATCATGGTCTGAGCTGAGGTGGATCGTGCCAGAGAGCTGCTCATGCCGGGAGAGTCATTTTCAGTGGCGGGGACCTCAGAAACTCTGCGAATGTGAAGATCTCCAGATGGAAAATCAAAGAAGGCAGTTGCCTCAGCATTGCTGAAGTGAGCGCTATGGCAAGTTAGTGGAGAACAACTATCTTGTGAAGATGCTCACCTGAATCGAGAAACAAGGTCCGCAACGTTGAGTCCGCTGAGCGTCCTCGACATGTGTCCTGGAATGATCATCTCATGGTTGTTGGTAAGGAAAGAATGAATCGACAATTGCCACATGTTGTCCATTTCTTCTTTGCCCAGTCCAAGCGCCATCAGATTTGGCTGGTCATGATCATCGGGGACGGTGTTGAAAGTGTTTTCCATCTTGGAAGAGCTTCTGATCAAATTCAGTCAAGATCAAACAGTCGCGGGATAAACTTACTCTGCAAGCTGAGGTTTTCTTTCGAGGAACTTTGATTCTGACAAGATGAATTGAGATGGATGGGTGAGTGAGAGCTGAGAGAAGACGAGGTTGCTGAAGTGAGAGAAGATGAGGTTGCTGAAGTGAGAGAAGCTTTATATGAAGAGTTGCTGACGGTCAAGGTGATTTGAATGTGAATACTGCCGCACCAGAACAGAATTTTCAATCCTCAATAGTGCTAGTGTTATTCCTGCCACCCAGATGAATAACACTTCACTTTGCCTCAGTTCAACCTTCTTGTAGTGAAGCTGAAGTTCCCACGAGCTTAGGCAGCAATCCAGGATATTGGGCTTCAGGTACGCATCGATGAACTCCAGATTTTGAGCACAAGTTTCCTCGGCCTTGCGGGATTTGCAGACTGATGCAGTACCGTCGAGCAGCTACATCAATCTTCTTCGCTCCTCATCCTCTTCACAAAATCGTTGCCAATATTTGACATGAAACATGTCATGGGAGATATGGAAAGAGGTCGGTCAGGCTGGGCGTTTTTGGTTGCTTCTTCACAGCTGGAGAAGGGCCTCGTTATGGTGTCTATTCGCGCTTCAAGCTCCGCCAAATATTGATTCGCAACTGAGAAATGAGTGCTGGCTTGCCTCGAGGGGCAGGAAGCTGAGCATATCAGACGCAGCTGCTCAGAAATTATCCTGGACTGGTACGGTACGAACGCACTTCGTGGTGACTTCCTCACACGATATGGCCACTGCGCATTTGCTGCTCTCGAATCCCCATAGTCTTCCGCTGCATACGGAGGGTCCACGCCTAGTAATTAGGATCTCACAAAGGAAGTACAAGAAAGGGAAACGAAGGAGAAGTCTAATGAAGGGCGGCTGCGAAATTAAGGGTGGACTGTGCGCTTTTGAACAAAGAATGCTGGGTGGTTTCTGAACCAGCGTGTCAACATTTCTTGAGCTGTTTCCGTCGAGTTGGGCCTGAGATAACTCCCGGGATCATTGCTATCGACAACTACTCGATCGCTGCGGTTTCATTGCTTCCAATCATCCCCACCAATGTGAATCTCATCAAGATGAGCCAGACACTCGACGATGACAACTTTGGCGAGCCACGCCTCTTGCGATATCCGCTCCTTGAAGCTGGCCCGTTGGGGGCGCAACATCGCTTCCTCGATACTTTGTCAACACGAGACCTCATCAAAGGACCTTACCCTCAAGACCATGTGGGACACCCCCAGTGTCGATGAACCTGCGCAACTCCCTACTTGTGGCACAACCTGGAGCCAGCGATTGAACCAGCAGTCGAGGTCGCGGGTGGCAACACTGCTCTTCCAAGCCCGCTGCCCGATCGTTATGGTCCGGTTCTCACACATATCCCTCGAGCGGTATGTTGCCGACTTTGTTTTCTCAATGCAGTCTCAATCTTTCCATCCATAGCTGGACACAAGGCTGACCGTCTCAAGCAATCAGAATAATTCTCCTACAATGCCGAAAGTGCAAGCAGCAGCCAAGTCGCCCGCGCCTACTACTAGGGCTAATCGGCTTATTTATCACCGAGGCTATCGATTCAACAAGAGTCTAGGGATTCTGCTCAAACTACTCTTCGTTCCAATCGCAATGTTCAGTGAACACAACAGCGAAACAATGCGGGATATTTCACCCTTCTGAAAAATATATATAAATAGTTGTCCGTCACACAGCCAGGGCTCTCCACCAATCTTGGGCTTCGATCCCCGTGTCGTCCAAGACGACTTCGACCCATTCAACCTCGACCTCTTCGGTTTCAACTTCAACAATCCCTGAAGAGTAACAAGAAAGCATCGACAGTACACCACCACAATGGAGACGCCAGAAGTCTAGTGAAGAGCGTCCGGTCTCGGACTGGGCCACAAACATCCCAAGACAGACCCTCAGGGCACAGCGTGAGGGAGGGCAAGGGGCATGGGGAGGAAACTCGGGAGTAGGACACTGAGAGCGAGAGCTGGGCATGGCCGAGTGCGAAGCCACCAGCCTGGAATTACCGGGAGAAGGACTGCAGGGGATGTTTGTGGGCTTGTCTCTACAGGACCAGGAGGGCATCATGATGCGCGTCGTGTGACTTGTGTCCTGCAGTGTCCATGCAGCCATGGGATTAGGGCAATCGAGAGACACCCAGCATGTCAAGCTGGCTAGATACGAGGTAGAGCCGATAGCCATCAATCAGTAATTTTGAAACCGTGCTTTTCTCTGCAACGCCCCATTTGCGGAAAGGACTCTTGGTGATCACATCGACGCGAAGCCGAGAAAAAGTAGGAGTGACTTTGTGCCAGGAAGCAAGTAAGCATCCTTGTCTCCTGGTTCAATTCCCCATCTCCAAGACACTTGTGCATGCAATCTGCATGAGTGACAGGCCGACCGCAGCTGAGCATGTCGAATACGAGGGCTTGCCATACGGCGTGGACAAGGATTGCCGAGTGCCTATCACCATGATTTTAGGGCCGTGGGAGGAGGCGAAGGACCGTCCAGGCCGCTGCACGCATGGCATCTTACAGGGGCCACCCAGCCATCCAGGCCATCCAGGCCATCCAGGCCACCCAGGCTGCCTGCGGACTTTTGCTCGCTGGCAGCTGTGTGACCTCGCAACCGATCGAGATCCGCACGCTTTTGACGTCTTTGTCCTCCCTGATCGGCTCCAGGTACGAGCTCCACGGCGTCGAATGATCGGAGCAGAAGCGAGGACGCCATCATCCCGACAGAGACCAACATTGCCCAGCTGGCGAGGCGATTTGTGGTGATCGGGCTCGCCTCGAGAATCTTCTCTCCATCCCGCCCTCCATCGGCTAGAGGCGAGCGAGGCGAGCGAGCCGGAAGGATTCGGCGGGGGATGAGCTGAAGATCTGCAAAGATGGACTTGGTCTATCTGCACCATGTTTGCTACTCGGAGCGATCCCCGTCCACTGAAACGCAGTCCCCCGACACCACCAAGTCGCTCAAAGTCCTGCTAGGGAAGTCTCAGATGGCTTTGCCCGCCGCTATGCCGCATGCGCAGTTGGCCGTGTTCGCCACAGGATAGCCAGCAAACTAAATCTCAGGGTCAACCCCATCACCCGCTTTTTTCAAACTCTATGTCTCTCTCCATTCCTCCGCGGCCTCGCTGCAGCAGCGCTGAGCGACAGAGACTGTTTGCTCTGTTGGCCCTTGGCCGCCGCTCCTCCCACGAATAGCCGAAGCTCAGATGCAGATGAGAGAACAAAGAACCGACCATCAAAGTAAAAAAAGCAGGCGGGGAATGAGCCTTTTTCTGCGCCAACAGAGAATTGACTTTGACTGGCAATCAGGCTGGCTAACCTCGTACGCAGTATATAGTTGAAGACAATGTTCCCCATCTTTGCAATGACCGGTCTTTTTCATTGCCTTTCATCGTCTTGAATCTTGAATCGTTCCCGCCGCCAGTGCCCGCTCCCCAAGACACCTTCCGCTGTTAGTCTTTCGGTAGCACCAGGTACGTACCTTGAGCCCTTGTTGGTCAGAAAGTCAATCTCACCAGTCCACAGTCAGCAGGTCAGCAGGTCAGCAGGTCAGCAAGTTCAGCAGTTCAGCAGTCAGTCGTCCCCTGTCAATCTATCGAAGCAGACATGCCGTACCAGGCCCACCAGAACCTCCCTCCTACTCCTGCGCCTTCCCCAGCGACGAAGAGCCGTCCATTCGGACCTGATCCTCCACGCGATGGTCAGGACCAGCGGCCTCCTCCTCCTCCTCCCCCAGGTATCCCGATCATCTACCATCCTCCCATGGTGCTGCCGGAGTGGTATTATAACAACGCGAACCCACGCCTTTAGCTCTGGGGGGCGGACTGCGGGTCTTCGCCTATCGTCCCGTCCCGAACGACAGTTCCTCGGGACGGCTGTTTCCTTCAAAGCAACAAGAAGTCTATCTGTTTAGTTTGTGCTCCTGTCGGATACCAACACAAAAGCTTAATCTCTACAAAAAAAAGGAAAACGGGGACAACTGGGAAAGGGCAAATTGGAAATAAAGAGACAGGCGTTTGCATGGACAGGCTTCTATACCACTCTGCTCTGCAGGATCGTGGAAGGAGTACCGCATGCTGAGGTTAGGATGGTCCAGCCAAGGTCGTTGGGGACAACATGACAAGGATGGAGGAGGCATGGGAAGTTGGAAGGGAACTTGGATATGATGATACGACTTTTGATTTCTTTTCCTTTGTATGTAGCTATCTTGTCTAGCTGAGAATGACTTGGACTCTATCGGGCTCTTGACCTTGCCGCCTCGTGGCTCGTGGCTCCTGTCTCTTACCCCGTACCTTGAACCCTGAGCGTCTTGTCCAATGTCTTGTGCCTGTTTCCTCCCACCTCTTAACTCATGTCATGGTAGTCAAAAACCTTTTAGCTCTTTCTCTTCCTACCGCCAACCCTTGTGTTACGCTGCATGATCGGGCAGCAGGACTTGGAAAATACATAGGTAAGTAGGCATGGTGAGCAAAGCGTGATCCGGAGGAGGAAGAGGAGAAGGGCCAGGAGGAGATGGTGGCCGTTCAAAAGATGCTGAGGCAGGAAGATGTCAGAGCAGACGGCTGAATGCACCACAGAATCTCAGCTGTCGACATTGCCAATTCAACTCTTGGATACCAGCGACGACAAGCCGGAAAGCCGAAAGTGCGACATTGTGAAATTGCGGACTTGCGGAGTGGTTTTCTTCGATGGAGTTTGCAATCAAATGTCGAGATATTCGTTTGTTCTACCCAGACGCCTTGCGTGGGCATCCATGTGCTTGAAATCTCACCTTTCGGCGCTCCCAGTGGCCCCAATTATTTGGCCCCTAAAACGAAGTTTTCCAAAGCTCCGAGAGCCCCCATCACGGACCCCTAAAATGGGCCTTCAGGCACCCTGCGAGCCTATTGGCCTCAACCGCAACCGCAACCGCAAAAGTTCAGCACTGAGGAGTTCCAAGAAATCCCCTCATCACAATGCCAAAGTCCCCCAAAACTCCTCCAAAGGGCACATGAATGGCCCCCGTCACTGTTCCCCAATGTCCGCCTTCTAGGGGTTGTAAGTGCGCCTATTCTCCCCTCTCCCTTCCCCCAAACACCTCGCACTCAGAGAAGTTCCAAGTGCCGGCATCACTGTCCCTCCAAAGCCCAGCTCTCGGGCAATCCAAGTGCCTCTGGGGTCGCCCCACAGAACCCAATCCTTTGGGGATCCCGGTGGTCCCAGCAACTGCCCAATGCGCCTCTGAAGCCTCACGACTATCATCTTCAGAACCTCTGTTTGTTTAGCACCTCTTGAAATTCTTTCGTACATCTGCAGATTCCCGATCCTCTCTGCGTCTCCTCGTGCAATCTCCCCGAAGCCTGTTCACAGCAGCCAGGCTGTCGACATATTCAAACAATTCATCGCCCGCGAGCGCAGCACACAGAGGCTGGATCTTCCTCTGGACCGCCTATGAAGGGCTCGTGTTGACAGAAGATACACAGATTCGCACCTGCTCACTACAACTGGCACTATCCTCGCTTCCACATCTCCACGGAGGGTAATGACTCATTGAGGGGATTAAAGAAACCTTCGTCTCTTTCAATTCCTGGCTCGTTCGGTCAGTTCAAGAGAGAAAAAAGAAGAGGAAGACTCACGACAAACACCACAATGCTCTCGCGCTTACACAACAACTCTTCCGCACCTCCTCCCCTGCAAAGATCAGCAGGGCCTCCTCCAGCGCCTCATTGGAGGGTCGAAGTCTTTCAACCCGACGTGCGTCCATCTTACCAATGATACTCCGCTCCGAGCAGCGCCCACGTCCGCAGACACATCATGTGCACACAGGCCACAACGAAATACCAAGGTGGGTGTTAGTCGGGAGAGTGAGACGACCAAGGATGAACTCGCGACCAGCGAGGTAGACGTACGCCCCAGAGATGAAGGCGACATTCCGGACTGCTCAAGAAGGACGAATTTTGTGGTGGGTGGTCGTTGTGGTTGAATGAACAACCGAGCTCGCTCACACACAGACCTTGCAGGATTATTTCATGCTACATAATTACTCCCGGAATCGTGCTCAGGGAATCATCTTCAGCAGACTCCAGGATGTGGCAGTTTGGCCAGGGATCGATCACGGCTGTGGACACCCAACACAAGACAACCCTCCATGCTCGACAGAGATGTCCCAGGCGTCTTTCAGCACCCCACAAGGTGGCCGGTGGCCACATCTACATCAATTTTGTCCAACCTATGCTATCGCACTCCAGCGGGGTCCTCAGCCGTAGTCAAAACGCAGTGCTGGTGGCCGTGGCCAGATACACCTCAGGAGGACAGTGATGCTATCGAATCACCAAGGTTATCACGCTCCTGCAACCTAGCTGCACGCCTGGCACACCTGCACACCTGCGCGTGGCATTCGATTGCTTTGAGTTCTTTGCTCGGAGGGAGACCGTCGAAGCAGCAGAAGAGCTTGGTGAATGAGTCTACAAGCCACAGGAGCAGACCTTGGTCAACGGATCAGCTCAGCCGCTAAGGGCTTCACCGTCAAGCTCTATGTCGAAGAACGTCCCAAAGACTTGGCAAGCTATTCTTTGCCACCAGATCCAGATCGATGAGGAGACTGCAGAGTTACCACCACTCTTCGATAGACATCAGGCGTACAAAGGCGTGCCACAAGATGGACGCCCGGGACATCTTGTCATGCCAAGCCGACCGAATGCCTTACGTCTGCGGCTGCTTGAGGCCCAACGAAGTAGACCTT